>NW_027478689.1:300000-485640 GCF_051014685.1 Ptiloglossa arizonensis | reverse complement strand
AAATTTTCGCAGTTCTGATGCTCGAAACGAGTAACTAGAACGGACCTAGGGCAAAACTACACCTACCGTTGTAATCGGGCGAGTTTCTACTTTCAGATGCAACAGAAATTTTGCTGATTGGTCAATCCGTTCGCGAGATATGGCAGTTTGGAGGTAAGAAACGCTTGAGAAACTCAAAATTTCGCAGTTCTGATGCTCGAAACGAGTAACTAGTATGGCCTAGGGGAAAGTACGCATACCGTTGTAATCGGGCGGAGTTTCTACTTTCAGATGCAACAGAAATTTGCGGATTGGTCAATCCGTTCGCAAGATATGGCAGTTTGGAGGTAAGAAACGCTTGAGAAACTCAAAATTTTCGCAGTTCTGATGCTCGAAACGAGTAACTAGAACGGCCTAGGGGAAAAGTGCGCATACCGTTGTAATCGGGGCGAGTTTCTACTTTCAGAAGCAACAGAAATTTTGCGGATTGGTCAATCCGTTCGCGAGATATGGCAGTTTGGAGGTAAGAAACGCTTGAGAAACTCAAAATTTTCGCAGTTCTGATGCTCGAAACGAATAACTGGAACGGCCTAGGGGAAAACTACACATACAGTTGTAATCGGGCGTGTTTCTACTTTCATATGCAACAGAAATTTTGCGGATTGGTCAATCCGTTCGCGAGATATTGCAGTTTGGAGGTAAGAAACGCTTGAGAAACTCAAAATTTTCGCAGTTCTGATGCTCGACACGACTAACTAGAACGGGCCTAGGGGAAAAGTGCGCATACCGTTGTAATCGGGCGAGTTTTCTACTTTCAGAAGCAACAGAAATTTTGTGATTGGTCAATCCGTTCGCGAGATGTGGCAGTTTGGAGGTAAGAAACGCTTGAGAAACTCAAAATTTGCGCAGTTATGATGCTCGAAATGATAACTGGAACGGCCTAGGGGAAAACTACACATACCGCTGTAATCGGGCGTGTTTCTACTTTCAGATGCAACAGAAATTTTGCGGATTGGTCAATCCGTTCGCGAGATATGGCAGTTTGGAGGTAAGAAACGCTTGAGAAACTCAAAATTTTCGCAGGTCTGATGCTCGAAACGAATAACTAGAACGGCCTAGGGAAAACTACCCGTAGCGTTGTAATCGTGCGAGTTTCTACTTTCAGATGCAACAGAAATTTTGCGGATTGTCAATCCGTTGCGTGTATGCAGTTTGGAGGTAAGAAACGCTTGAGAAACTCAAAATTTTCGCAGTTCTGATGCTCGAAACGAATAACTGGAACGGCCTAGGGGAAAACTAAACATACCGCTGTAATCGGCGAGTTTTCTACTTTCAGATGCAACAGAAATTTTGCGGATTGGTCAATCGTTCGCGAGATATGGCAGTTTGGAGGTAAGAAACCGCTTGAGAAACTCGAAATTTTCGCAGTTCTGATGCTCGAAACGAGTACTAGAACGGCCTAGGGCAAACTACACCTACCGTTGTAATCGGCGAGTTTCTACTTTCAGATGCAACAGAAATTTTGCGGATTGGTCAATCCGTTCGCGAGATATGGCAGTTTGGAGGTAAGAAACGCTTGAGAAACTCAAAATTTTCGCAGTTCTGATGCTCGAAACGAGTAACTAGTATGGCCTAGGGGAAAGTACGCATACCGTTGTAATCGGGCGAGTTTCTACTTTCAGATGCAACAGAAATTTTGCGGATTGGGTCAATCCGTTCGCAAGATATGGCAGTTTGAGGTGAGAAACGCTGAGAAACTCAAAATTTTCGCAGTTCTGATGCTCGAAACGAGTAACTAATACAGCCTAGGGGAAAGTACGCATACCGTTGTAATCGGGCGAGGTTTCTACTTTCAGATGCAACAGAAATTTTGCGGATTGGTCAATCCGTTCGCGAGATATGGCAGTTTGGAGATAAGAAACGCTTGAGAAACTCAAAATTTTCGCAGTCTGATGCTCGAAACGAATAACTAGAACGGCCTAGGGGAAAACTACACGTACCGTTGTAATCGGGCGAGTTTCTACTTTCAGATGCAACAGAAATTTTGCGGATTGGTCAATCCGTTCGCGAGATATGGCAGTTTGGAGGTAAGAAACGCTTGAGAAACTCAAAATTTTCGCAGTTCTGATGCTCGAAACGAGTAACTAATACAGCCTAGGGGAAAGTACGCATACCGTTGTAATCGGGCGAGTTTCTACTTTCAGATGCACAGAAATTTTTGCGGATTGGTCAATCCGGTCGCGAGATATGGCAGTTTGGAGATAAGAAACCCTTGAGAAACTCAAATTTTCGCAGTCTGATGCTCGAAACGAATAACTAGAACGGCCTAGGGGAAAACTACACGTACCGTTGTAATCGGGCGAGTTTCTACTTTCAGATGCAACAGAAATTTTGCGGATTGGTCAATCCGTTCGCGAGATATGGCAGTTTGGAGGTAAGAAACGCTTGAGAAACTCAAAATTTTCGCAGTTCTGATGCTCGAAACGAGTAACTAGAACGGCCTAGGGGAAAACTACACCTACCGTTGTAATCGGGGCGCGTTTCTACTTTCAGATGCAACAGAAATTTTGCGGATTGGTCAATCCGTTCGCGAGATATGGCAGTTTGGAGGTAAGAAACGCTTGAGAAACTCAAAATTTCGCAGTTCTGATGCTCGAAACGAGTAACTAGTACGGCCTAGGGGAAAGTACGCATACCGTTGTAATCGGGCGAGTTTCTACTTTCAGATGCAACAGAAATTTTGAGGATTGGTCAATCCGTTCGCGAGATATGGCAGTTTGGAGATAAGGAAACGCTTGAGAAACTCAAAATTTTCGCAGTTCTGATGCTCGAAACGAGTAACTAGAACGGCCTAGGGGAAAAGTACGCATACCGTTGTAATCGGGCGAGTTTCTACTTTCAGATGCAACAGAAATTTTGCGGATTGATCAATCCGTTCGCGAGATATGGCAGTTTGGAGGTAAGAAACGCTTGAGAAACTCAAAATTTTCGCAGTTCTGATGCTCGAAACAGAGTAACTAGAACGGCCTAGGGGAAAAGTGCGCATACCGTTGTAATCGGGCGAGTTTCTACTTTCAGAAGCAACAGACATTTTGCGGATTGTCAATCCGTTCGCGAGATATGGCAGTTTGGAGGTAAGAAACGCTTGAGAACTCAAAATTTCCGCAGTTCTGATGCTCGAAATGAATAACTGGAACGGCCTAGGGAAAAGTACGCATACCGTTGTAATCAGGCGAGTTTCTACTTTCAGATGCAACAGAAATTTTGCGGATTGGTCAATCCGTCGCGACTATGGCAGTTTGGAGGTAAGAAACGCTTGAGAAACTCAAAATTTTCGCAGTTCTGATGCTCGAAACGAATAACTGAACGGCTAGGGGAAAACTACCTCATACAGTTGTAATCGGGCGTGTTTCTACTTTCATATGCAACAGAAATTTTGCGGATTGGTCAATCCGTTCGCGAGATATGGCAGTTTGGAGTAAGAAACGCTTGAGAAACTCAAAATTTTCGCAGTCTGATGCTCGAAACGAATAACTAGAACGGCCTAGGGGAAAACTACCCGTAGCGTTGTAATCGGGCGAGTTTCTACTTTCAGATGCAACAGAAATTTTGCGGATTTGTCAATCCGTTCGCGTGATATGGCAGTTTGGAGGTAAGAAACGCTTGAGAAACTCAAAATTTTCGCAGTTCTGATGCTCGAAACGAATGACTAGAACGGCCTATGGGAGAAGTACGCACACCGTTGTAATCGGGCGAGTTTCTACTTTCAGAAGCAACAGAAATTTTGCGGATTGGTCAATCCGTTCGCGAGATATGGCCGTTTGGATGTAAGAAACGCTTGAGAAACTCAAAATTTTCGCAGTTATGATGCTCGAAATGAATAACTGGAACGGCCTAGGGGAAAACTACACATACCGCTGTAATCGGGCGAGTTTCTACTTTCAGATGCAACAGAAATTTTGCGGATTGGTCAATCCGTTCGCGAGATATGGCAGTTTGGAGGTAAGAAACGCTTGAGAAACTCGAAATTTTCGCAGTTCTGATGCACGAAACGAGTAACTAGAACGGCCTAGGGCAAAACTACACCTACCGTTGTAATCGGGCGAGTTTCTACTTTCAGATGCAACAGAAATTTTGCGGATTGGTCAATCCGTTCGCGAGATATGGCAGTTTGAGGTAAGAAACGCTTGAGAAACTCAAAATTTTCGCAGTTCTGATGCTCGAAACGAGTAACTAGTACGGCCTAGGGGAAAGTACGCATACCGTTGTAATCGGGCGAGTTTCTACTTTCAGATGCAACAGAAATTTTGCGGATTGGTCAATCCGTTCGCAAGATATGGCAGTTTGGAGGTAAGAAACGCTTGAGAAACTCAAAATTTTCGCAGTTCTGATGCTCGAAACGAGTAACTAGAACGGCCTAGGGGAAAAGTGCGCATACCGTTGTAATCGGCGAGTTTCTACTTTCAGAAGCAACAGAAATTTTGCGGATTGGTCAATCCGTTCGCGAGATATGGCAGTTTGGAGGTAAGAAACGCTTGAGAAACTCAAAATTTCCGCAGTTCTGATGCTCGAAATGAATAACTGGAACGGCCTAGGGGAAAAGTACGCATACCGTTGTAATCGGGCGAGTTTCTACTTTCAGATGCAACAGAAATTTTGCGGATTGGTCAATCCGTTCGCGAGATATGGCAGTTTGGAGGTAAGAAACGCTTGAGAAACTCAAAATTTTCGCAGTTCTGATGCTCGAAACGAGTAACTAGAACGGCCTAGGGGAAAAGTGCGCATACCGTTGTAATCGGGCGAGTTTCTACTTTCAGAAGCAACAGAAATTTTGCGGATTGGTCAATCCGTTCGAGAGATATGGCAGTTTGGAGGTAAGAAACGCTTGAGAAACTCAAAATTTTCGCAGTTCTGATGCTCGCAACGAGTAACTAGAACGGCCTAGGGGAAAAGTACGCATACCGTTGTAATCGGGCGAGTTTCTACTTTCAGATGCAACAGAAATTTTGCGGATTGGTCAATCCGTTCGCGAGATATGGCAGTTTGGAAGTAAGAAACGCTTGAGAAACTCAAAATTTTCGCAGTTCTGATGCTCGAAACGAATAACTGGAACGGCCTAGGGGAAAACTACACATACAGTTGTAATCGGGCGTGTTTCTACTTTCATATGCAACAGAAATTTTGCGGATTGGTCAATCCGTTCGCGAGATATTGCAGTTTGGAGGTAAGAAACGCTTGAGAAACTCAAAATTTTCGCAGTTCTGATGCTCGACACGAATAACTAGAACGGCCTAGGGGAAAAGTGCGCATACCGTTGTAATCGGGCGAGTTTCTACTTTCAGAAGCAACAGAAATTTTGTGGATTGGTCAATCCGTTCGCGAGATGTGGCAGTTTGGAGGTAAGAAACGCTTGAGAAACTCAAAATTTTCGCAGTTATGATGCTCGAAATGAATAACTGGAACGGCCTAGGGGAAAACTACACATACCGCTGTAATCGGGCGTGTTTCTACTTTCAGATGCAACAGAAATTTTGCGGATTGGTCAATCCGTTCGCGAGATATGGCAGTTTGGAGGTAAGAAACGCTTGAGAAACTCAAAATTTTCGCAGTCTGATGCTCGAAACGAATAACTAGAACGGCCTAGGGGAAAACTACCCGTAGCGTTGTAATCGGGCGAGTTTCTACTTTCAGATGCAACAAAAATTTTGCGGATTTGTCAATCCGTTCGCGTGATATGGCAGTTTGGAGGTAAGAAACGCTTGAGAAACTCAAAATTTTCGCAGTTCTGATGCTCGAAACGAATGACTAGAACGGCCTAGGGGAGAAGTACGCACACCGTTGTAATCGGGCGAGTTTCTACTTTCAGAAGCAACAGAAATTTTGCGGATTGGTCAATCCGTTCGCGAGATATGGCCGTTTGGATGTAAGAAACGCTTGAGAAACTCAAAATTTTCGCAGTTATGATGCTCGAAATGAATAACTGGAACGGCCTAGGGGAAAACTACACATACCGCTGTAATCGGGCGAGTTTCTACTTTCAGATGCAACAGAAATTTTGCGGATTGGTCAATCCGTTCGCGAGATATGGCAGTTTGGAGGTAAGAAACGCTTGAGAAACTCGAAATTTTCGCAGTTCTGATGCTCGAAACGAGTAACTAGAACGGCCTAGGGCAAAACTACACCTACCGTTGTAATCGGGCGAGTTTCTACTTTCAGATGCAACAGAAATTTTGCGGATTGGTCAATCCGTTCGCGAGATATGGCAGTTTGGAGGTAAGAAACGCTTGAGAAACTCAAAATTTTCGCAGTTCTGATGCTCGAAACGAGTAACTAGTATGGCCTAGGGGAAAGTACGCATACCGTTGTAATCGGGCGAGTTTCTACTTTCAGATGCAACAGAAATTTTGCGGATTGGTCAATCCGTTCGCAAGATATGGCAGTTTGGAGGTAAGAAACGCTTGAGAAACTCAAAATTTTCGCAGTTCTGATGCTCGAAACGAGTAACTAGAACGGCCTAGGGGAAAAGTGCGCATACCGTTGTAATCGGGCGAGTTTCTACTTTCAGAAGCAACAGAAATTTTGCGGATTGGTCAATCCGTTCGCGAGATATGGCAGTTTGGAGGTAAGAAACGCTTGAGAAACTCAAAATTTTCGCAGTTCTGATGCTCGAAACGAATAACTGGAACGGCCTAGGGGAAAACTACACATACAGTTGTAATCGGGCGTGTTTCTACTTTCATATGCAACAGAAATTTTGCGGATTGGTCAATCCGTTCGCGAGATATTGCAGTTTGGAGGTAAGAAACGCTTGAGAAACTCAAAATTTTCGCAGTTCTGATGCTCGACACGAATAACTAGAACGGCCTAGGGGAAAAGTGCGCATACCGTTGTAATCGGGCGAGTTTCTACTTTCAGAAGCAACAGAAATTTTGTGGATTGGTCAATCCGTTCGCGAGATGTGGCAGTTTGGAGGTAAGAAACGCTTGAGAAACTCAAAATTTTCGCAGTTATGATGCTCGAAATGAATAACTGGAACGGCCTAGGGGAAAACTACACATACCGCTGTAATCGGGCGTGTTTCTACTTTCAGATGCAACAGAAATTTTGCGGATTGGTCAATCCGTTCGCGAGATATGGCAGTTTGGAGGTAAGAAACGCTTGAGAAACTCAAAATTTTCGCAGTCTGATGCTCGAAACGAATAACTAGAACGGCCTAGGGGAAAACTACCCGTAGCGTTGTAATCGGGCGAGTTTCTACTTTCAGATGCAACAGAAATTTTGCGGATTTGTCAATCCGTTCGCGTGATATGGCAGTTTGGAGGTAAGAAACGCTTGAGAAACTCAAAATTTTCGCAGTTCTGATGCTCGAAACGAATAACTGGAACGGCCTAGGGGAAAACTAAACATACCGCTGTAATCGGGCGAGTTTCTACTTTCAGATGCAACAGAAATTTTGCGGATTGGTCAATCCGTTCGCGAGATATGGCAGTTTGGAGGTAAGAAACGCTTGAGAAACTCGAAATTTTCGCAGTTCTGATGCTCGAAACGAGTAACTAGAACGGCCTAGGGCAAAACTACACCTACCGTTGTAATCGGGCGAGTTTCTACTTTCAGATGCAACAGAAATTTTGCGGATTGGTCAATCCGTTCGCGAGATATGGCAGTTTGGAGGTAAGAAACGCTTGAGAAACTCAAAATTTTCGCAGTTCTGATGCTCGAAACGAGTAACTAGTATGGCCTAGGGGAAAGTACGCATACCGTTGTAATCGGGCGAGTTTCTACTTTCAGATGCAACAGAAATTTTGCGGATTGGTCAATCCGTTCGCAAGATATGGCAGTTTGGAGGTGAGAAACGCTTGAGAAACTCAAAATTTTCGCAGTTCTGATGCTCGAAACGAGTAACTAGAACGGCCTAGGGGAAAAGTGCGCATACCGTTGTAATCGGGCGAGTTTCTACTTTCAGAAGCAACAGAAATTTTGCGGATTGGTCAATCCGTTCGCGAGATATGGCAGTTTGGAGGTAAGAAACGCTTGAGAAACTCAAAATTTCCGCAGTTCTGATGCTCGAAATGAATAACTGGAACGGCCTAGGGGAAAAGTACGCATACCGTTGTAATCGGGCGAGTTTCTACTTTCAGATGCAACAGAAATTTTGCGGATTGGTCAATCCGTTCGCGAGATATGGCAGTTTGGAGGTAAGAAACGCTTGAGAAACTCAAAATTTTCGCAGTTCTGATGCTCGAAACGAGTAACTAGAACGGCCTAGGGGAAAAGTGCGCATACCGTTGTAATCGGGCGAGTTTCTACTTTCAGAAGCAACAGAAATTTTGCGGATTGGTCAATCCGTTCGCGAGATTTGGCAGTTTGGAGGTAAGAAACGCTTGAGAAACTCAAAATTTCCGCTGTTCTGATGCTCGAAATGAATAACTGGAACGGCCTAGGGGAAAACTACACATACCGTTGTAATGGGGCGAGTTTCTACTTTCAGATGCAACAGAAATTTTGCGGATTGGTCAATCCGTTCGAGAGATATGGCAGTTTGGAGGTAAGAAACGCTTGAGAAACTCAAAATTTTCGCAGTTCTGATGCTCGCAACGAGTAACTAGAACGGCCTAGGGGAAAACTACACCTACCGTTGTAATCGGGCGAGTTTCTACTTTCAGATGCAACAGAAATTTTGCGGATTGATCAATCCGTTCGCGAGATATGGCAGTTTGGAGATAAGAAACGCTTGAGAAACTCAAAATTTTCGCAGTTCTGATGCTCGAAACGAGTAACTAGAACGGCCTAGGGGAAAAGTACGCATACCGTTGTAATCGGGCGAGTTTCTACTTTCAGATGCAACAGAAATTTTGCGGATTGGTCAATCCGTTCGCGAGATATGGCAGTTTGGAGATAAGAAACGCTTGAGAAACTCAAAATTTTCGCAGTTCTGATGCTCGAAACGAGTAACTAGAACGGCCTAGGGGAAAAGTACGCATACGGTTTTAATCGGGCGAGTTTCTACTTTCAGATGCAACAGAAATTTGGCGGATTGGACAATCCGTTCGCGAGATATGGCAGTTTGGAGGTAAGAAACGCTTGAGAAACTCAAAATTTTCCCAGTTCTGATGCTCGAAACGAATAACTAGAACGGCCTAGGGGAAAACTACACCTACCGTTGTAATCGGGCGAGTTTCTACTTTCAGATGCAACAGAAATTTTGCGGATTGGTCGATCCGTTCGCGAGATATGGCAGTTTGGAAATAAGAAACGCTTGAGAAACTCAAAATTTTCTCAGTTCTGATGCTCGAAACGAATAACTAGAACGGCCTAGGGGAAAACTACACCTACCGTTGTAATCGGGCGAGTTTCTACTTTCAGATGCAACAGAAATTTTGCGGATTGGTCAATCCGTTCGCGAGATATGGCAGTTTGGAGGTAAGAAACGCTTGAGAAACTCAAAATTTTCGCAGTTCTGATGCTCGAAACGAGTAACTAGTACGGCCTAGGGGAAAGTACGCATACCGTTGTAATCGGGCGAGTTTCTACTTTCAGAAGCAACAGAAATTTTGCGGATTGGTCAATCCGTTCGCGAGATATGGCAGTTTGGAGATAAGAAACGCTTGAGAAACTCAAAATTTTCGCAGTTCTGATGCTCGAAATGAATAACTGGAACGGCCTAGGGGAAAACTACACATACCGTTGTAATCGGGCGAGTTTCTACTTTCAGATGCAACAGAAATTTTGCGGATTGGTCAATCCGTTCGCGAGATATGGCAGTTTGGAGGTAAGAAACGCTTGAGAAACACAAAATTTTCGCAGTTCTGATGCTCGAAACGAATAACTAGAACGGCCTAGGGAAAAGTACGCATACCGTTGTAATCGGGCGAGTTTCTACTGTCAGATGCAACAGAAATTTTGCGGATTGGTCAATCCGTTCGCGAGATATGGCAGTTTGGAGGTAAGAAACGCTTGAGAAACTCAAAATTTTCGCAGTTCTGATGCTCGAAATGAATAACTGGAACGGCCTAGGGGAAAACTACACACACCGTTGTAATCGGGCGAATTTCTACTTTCAGATGCAACAGAAATTTTGCGGATTGGTCAATCCGTTCGCGAGATATGGCAGTTTGGAGGTAAGAAACGCTTGAGAAACTCAAAATTTTCGCAGTTCTGATGCTCGAAATGAATAACTGGAACGGCCTAGGGGAAAACTACACATACCGTTGTAATCGGGCGAGTTTCTACTTTCAGATGCAACAGAAACTTTGCGGATTGGTCATTCCGTTCGCGAGATATGGCAGTTTGGAGGTAAGAAACGCTTGAGAAACTCAAAATTTTCGCAGTTCTGATGCTCGAAACGAGTAACTAGAACGGCCTAGGGGAAAAGTGCCCATACCGTTGTAATTTGGCGAGTTTCTACTTTCTGATGCAATAGAAATTTTGCGGATCGGTCAATCCGTTCGCGAGATATGGTAGTTTGGATGTAAGAAACGCTTGAGGAACTCAAAATTTTCGCAGTTCTGATGCTCGAAACGAACAACTGGAACGGCCTAGGGGAAAACTACACATACCGTTGTAATCGGGCGAGTTTCTACTTTCAGATGCAACAGAAACTTTGCGGATTGGTCATTCCGTTCGCGAGATATGGCAGTTTGGAGGTAAGAAACGCTTGAGAAACTCAAAATTTTCGCAGTTCTGATGCTCGAAACGAATAACTAGAACGGCCTAGGGGAAAAGTGCGCACACCGTTGTAATCGGGCGAGTTTCTACTTTCAGAAGCAACAGAAATTTTGCGGATTGGTCAATCCGTTCGCGAGATATGGCAGTTTGGAGATAAGAAACGCTTGAGAAACTCAAAATTTTCGCAGTTCTGATGCTCGAAATGAATAACTGGAACGGCCTAGGGGAAAACTACACATACCGTTGTAATCGGGCGAGTTTCTACTTTCAGATGCAACAGAAATTTTGCGGATTGGTCAATCCGTTCGCGAGATATGGCAGTTTGGAGGTAAGAAACGCTTGAGAAACACAAAATTTTCGCAGTTCTGATGCTCGAAACGAATAACTAGAACGGCCTAGGGGAAAAGTACGCATACCGTTGTAATCGGGCGAGTTTCTACTTTCAGATGCAACAGAAATTTTGCGGATTGGTCAATCCGTTCGCGAGATATGGCAGTTTGGAGATAAGAAACGCTTGAGAAACACAAAATTTTCGCAGTTCTGATACTCGAAACGAGTAACTAGAACGGCCTAGGGGAAAAGCACGCATACTGTTGTAATCGGGCGAGTTTCTACTTTCAGAAGCAACAGAAATTTTGCGGATTGATCAATCCGTTCGCGAGATATGGCAGTTTGGAGATAAGAAACGCTTGAGAAACTCAAATTTTCGCAGTTCTGATGCTCGAAACGAGTAACTAGAACGGCCTAGGGGAAATGTGCCCATACCGTTGTAATTTGGCGAGTTTCTACTTTCTGATGCAACAGAAATTTTGCGGATTGATCAATCCGTTCGCGAGATATGGCAGTTTGGAGATAAGAAACGCTTGAGAAACTCAAAATTTTCGCTCTTCTGATGCTCGAAACGAGTAACTAGAACGGCCTAGGGGAAAAGTACGCTTACCGTTGTAATCGGGCGAGTTTCTACTTTCAGATGCAACAGAAATTTTGCGGATTAGTCAATCCGTTCGCGAGATATGGCAGTTTGGAGGTAAGAAACGCTTGAGAAACTCATAATTTTCGCCGTTCTGATGCTCGAAACGAATAACTAGAACGGCCTAGGGGAAAAGTACGCATACCGTTGTAATCGGGCGAGTTTCTGCTTTAAGATGCAACAGAAATTTTGCGGATTGGTCAATCCGTTCGCGAGATATGGCAGTTTGTAGGTAAGAAACGCTTGAGAAACTCAAAATTTTCGGAGTTCTGATGCTCGAAACGAATAACTGGAACGGCCTAGGGGAAAACTACACATACCGTTGTAATCGGGCGAGTTTCTACTTTCAGATGCAACAGAAATTTTGCGGATTGATCAATCCGTTCGCGAGATATGGCAGTTTGGAGATAAGAAACGCTTGAGAAACTCAAAATTTTCGCCGTTCTGATGCTCGAAACGAATAACTAGAACGGCCTAGGGGAAAAGTGCGCGTACCGTTGTAATCGGGCGAGTTTCTACTTTCAGATGCAACAGAAATTTTGCGGATTGGTCAATCCCTTCGCGAGATATGGCAGTTTGGAGATAAGAAACGCTTGAGAAACTCCAAATTTTCGCAGTTCTGATGCTCGAAACGAGAAACTAGAACGGCCTAGGGGAAAAGTACGCTTACCGTTGTAATTGGGCGAGTTTCTACTTTCAGATGCAACAGAAATTTTGCGGATTAGTCATTCCGTTCGCGAGATATGGCAGTTTGGAGGTAAGAAACGCTTGAGAAACTCAAAATTTTCGCAGTTCTGATGCTCGAAACGAATAACTAGATCGGCCTAGGGGAAATGTGCGCATACCGTTGTAATCGGGCGAGTTTCTACTTTCAGAAGCAACAGAAATTTTACGGATTGGTCAATCCGTTCGCGAGATATGGCAGTTTGGAGGTAGGAAACGCTTGAGAAACTCAAAATTTTCGCAGTTCTGATGCTCGAAACGAGTAACTGAAACGGCCTAGGGGAAAAGCACCCATACTGTTGTAATCGGGCGAGTTTCTACTTTCAGATGCAACAGAAATTTTGCGGATTGATCAATCCGTTCGCGAGATATGGCAGTTTGGATATAAGAAACGCTTGAGAAACTCAAAATTTTCGCAGTTCTGATGTTCGAAACGAGTAGCTAGAACGGCCTAGGGGAAAAGTACGCATACCGTTGTAATCGGCCGAGTCTCTACTTTCAGATGCAACAGAAATTTTGGGGATTGGTCAATCCGTTCGCGAGATATGGCAGTTTGTAGGTAAGAAACGCTTGAGAAACTCAAAATTTTCGCAGTTCTGATGCTCGAAACGAATAACTGGAACGGCCTAGGGGAAAACTACACATACCGTTGTAATCGGGCGAGTTTCTACTTTCAGATGCAACAGAAATTTTGCGGATTGATCAATCCGTTCGCGAGATATGGCAGTTTGGAGATAAGAAACGCTTGAGAAACTCAAATTTTCGCAGTTCTGATGCTCGAAACGAGTAACTAGAACGGCCTAGGGGAAAAGTGCCCATACCGTTGTAATTTGGCGAGTTTCTACTTTCTGATGCAACAGAAATTTTGCGGATTGATCAATCCGTTCGCGAGATATGGCAGTTTGGAGATAAGAAACGCTTGAGAAACTCAAAATTTTCGAAGTTCTGATGCTCGAAACGAGTAACTAGAACGGCCTAGGGGAAAAGTACGCTTACCTTTGAAATCGGGCGAGTTTCTACTTTCAGATGCAACAGAAATTTTGCGGATAAGTCAATCCGTTCGCGAGATATGGCAGTTTGGATGTAAGAAACGCTTGAGAAACTCAAAATTTTCGCAGTTCTGATGCTCGAAACGAATAACTGGAACGGCCTAGGGGAAAAGGGCCCATACCGTTGTAATTTGGCGAGTTTCTACTTTCAGATGCAACAGAAATTTTGCGGATTGATCAATCCGTTCGCGAGATATGGCAGTTTGGAGATAAGAAACGCTTGAGAAACTCAAAATTTTCGCAGTTCTGATGCTCGAAACGAGTAACTAGAACGGCCTAGGGGAAAAGTACGCATACCGTTGTAATCGGCCGAGTCTCTACTTTCAGATGCAACAGAAATTTTGCGGATTGGTCAATCCGTTCGCGAGATATGGCAGTTTGTAGGTAAGAAACGCTTGAGAAACTCAAAATTTTCGCAGTTCTGATGCTGGAAACGAATAACTGGAACGGCCTAGGGGAAAACTACACATACCGTTGTAATCGGGCGAGTTTTTACTTTTAGATGCAACAGAAATTTTGCGGATTGATCAATCCGTTCGCGAGATATGGCAGTTTGGATATAAGAAACGCTTAAGAAACACAAAATTTTCGCAGTTCTGATGCTCGAAACGAGTAACTAGAACGGCCTAGGGGAAAAGCACGCATACTGTTGTAATCGGGCGAGTTTCTACTTTCAGATGCAACAGAAATTTTGCGGATTGATCAATCCGTTCGCGAGATATGGCAGTTTGGAGATAAGAAACGCTTGAGAAACTCAAAATTTTCGCAGTTCTGATGCTCGAAACGAGTAACTAGAACGGCCTAGGGGAAAAGTACGCTTACCGTTGTAATCGGGCGAGTTTCTACTTTCAGATGCAACAGAAATTTTGCGGATTAGTCAATCCGTTCGCGAGATATGGCAGTTTGGAGGTAAGAAACGCTTGAGAAACTCAAAATTTTCGCCGTTCTGATGCTCGAAACGAATAACTAGAACGGCCTAGTGGAAAAGTACGCATACCGTTGTAATCGGGCGAGTTTCTACTTTCAGACACAACAGAAATTTTTCGGATTGGTCAATCCGTTTGCGAGATGTGGCAGTTTGGAGGTAAGAAACGCTTGAGAAACTCAAAATTTTCGCAGTTCTGATGCTCGAAACGAATAACTGGAACGGCCTAGGGGAAAAGGGCCCATACCGTTGAAATCGGGCGAGTTTCTACTTTCAGATGCAACAGAAATTTTGCGGATAAGTCAATCCGTTCGCGAGATATGGCAGTTTGGAGGTAAGAAACGCTTGAGAAACTCAAAATTTTCGCAGTTCTGATGCTCGAAACGAATAACTGGAACGGCCTAGGGGAAAAGGGCCCATACCGTTGTAATTTGGCGAGTTTCTACTTTCAGATGCAACAGAAATTTTGCGGATTGATCAATCCGTTCGCGAGATATGGCAGTTTGGAGATAAGAAACGCTTGAGAAACTCAAAATTTTCGCAGTTCTGATGCTCGAAACGAGTAACTAGAACGGCCTAGGGGAAAAGTACGCATACCGTTGTAATCGGCCGAGTCTCTACTTTCAGATGCAACAGAAATTTTGCGGATTGGTCAATCCGTTCGCGAGATATGGCAGTTTGTAGGTAAGAAACGCTTGAGAAACTCAAAATTTTCGCAGTTCTGATGCTGGAAACGAATAACTGGAACGGCCTAGGGGAAAACTACACATACCGTTGTAATCGGGCGAGTTTTTACTTTTAGATGCAACAGAAATTTTGCGGATTGATCAATCCGTTCGCGAGATATGGCAGTTTGGATATAAGAAACGCTTAAGAAACACAAAATTTTCGCAGTTCTGATGCTCGAAACGAGTAACTAGAACGGCCTAGGGGAAAAGCACGCATACTGTTGTAATCGGGCGAGTTTCTACTTTCAGATGCAACAGAAATTTTGCGGATTGATCAATCCGTTCGCGAGATATGGCAGTTTGGAGATAAGAAACGCTTGAGAAACTCAAAATTTTCGCAGTTCTGATGCTCGAAACGAGTAACTAGAACGGCCTAGGGGAAAAGTACGCTTACCGTTGTAATCGGGCGAGTTTCTACTTTCAGATGCAACAGAAATTTTGCGGATTAGTCAATCCGTTCGCGAGATATGGCAGTTTGGAGGTAAGAAACGCTTGAGAAACTCAAAATTTTCGCCGTTCTGATGCTCGAAACGAATAACTAGAACGGCCTAGTGGAAAAGTACGCATACCGTTGTAATCGGGCGAGTTTCTACTTTCAGACACAACAGAAATTTTTCGGATTGGTCAATCCGTTTGCGAGATGTGGCAGTTTGGAGGTAAGAAACGCTTGAGAAACTCAAAATTTTCGCAGTTCTGATGCTCGAAACGAATAACTGGAACGGCCTAGGGGAAAAGGGCCCATACCGTTGAAATCGGGCGAGTTTCTACTTTCAGATGCAACAGAAATTTTGCGGATAAGTCAATCCGTTCGCGAGATATGGCAGTTTGGAGGTAAGAAACGCTTGAGAAACTCAAAATTTTCGCAGTTCTGATGCTCGAAACGAATAACTGGAACGGCCTAGGGGAAAAGGGCCCATACCGTTGTAATTTGGCGAGTTTCTACTTTCAGATGCAACAGAAATTTTGCGGATTGATCAATCCGTTCGCGAGATATGGCAGTTTGGAGATAAGAAACGCTTGAGAAACTCAAAATTTTCGCAGTTCTGATGCTCGAAACGAGTAACTAGAACGGCCTAGGGGAAAAGTACGCATACCGTTGTAATCGGCCGAGTCTCTACTTTCAGATGCAACAGAAATTTTGCGGATTGGTCAATCCGTTCGCGAGATATGGCAGTTTGTAGGTAAGAAACGCTTGAGAAACTCAAAATTTTCGCAGTTCTGATGCTGGAAACGAATAACTGGAACGGCCTAGGGGAAAACTACACATACCGTTGTAATCGGGCGAGTTTTTACTTTTAGATGCAACAGAAATTTTGCGGATTGATCAATCCGTTCGCGAGATATGGCAGTTTGGAGATAAGAAACGCTTAAGAAACACAAAATTTTCGCAGTTCTGATGCTCGAAACGAGTAACTAGAACGGCCTAGGGGAAAAGCACGCATACTGTTGTAATCGGGCGAGTTTCTACTTTCAGATGCAACAGAAATTTTGCGGATTGATCAATCCGTTCGCGAGATATGGCAGTTTGGAGATAAGAAACGCTTGAGAAACTCAAAATTTTCGCAGTTCTGATGCTCGAAACGAGTAACTAGAACGGCCTAGGGGAAAAGTACGCTTACCGTTGTAATCGGGCGAGTTTCTACTTTCAGATGCAACAGAAATTTTGCGGATTAGTCAATCCGTTCGCGAGATATGGCAGTTTGGAGGTAAGAAACGCTTGAGAAACTCAAAATTTTCGCCGTTCTGATGCTCGAAACGAATAACTAGAACTGCCTAGTGGAAAAGTACGCATACCGTTGTAATCGGGCGAGTTTCTACTTTCAGACACAACAGAAATTTTTCGGATTGGTCAATCCGTTTGCGAGATGTGGCAGTTTGGAGGTAAGAAACGCTTGAGAAACTCAAAATTTTCGCAGTTCTGATGCTCGAAACGAATAACTGGAACGGCCTAGGGGAAAAGGGCCCATACCGTTGTAATTTGGCGAGTTTCTACTTTCAGATGCAACAGAAATTTTGCGGATTGATCAATCCGTTCGCGAGATATGGCAGTTTGGAGATAAGAAACGCTTGAGAAACTCAAAATTTTCGCAGTTCTGATGCTCGAAACGAGTAACTAGAACGGCCTAGGGGAAAAGTGCGCATACCGTTGTAATCGGGCGAGTTTCTACTTTCAGAAGCAACAGAAATTTTGCGGATTGGACAATCGGTTCGCGAGATATGGCAGTTTGGAGGTAAGAAACGCTTGAGAAACTCAAAATTTGCGCAGTTCTGA
The DNA here is from genome assembly GCF_051014685.1 of Ptiloglossa arizonensis. Taxonomy (NCBI): domain Eukaryota; kingdom Metazoa; phylum Arthropoda; class Insecta; order Hymenoptera; family Colletidae; genus Ptiloglossa; species Ptiloglossa arizonensis. The sequence continues at coordinate 468,329 of NW_027478689.1, read as the reverse complement.
TGCTCGAAACGAATAACTAGAACGGCCTAGCGGAAAAGTGCGCATACCGTTGTAATCGGGCGAGTTTCTTCTTTCAGATGCAACAGAAATTTTGCGGATCGGTCAATCCGTTCGCGAGATATGGCAGTTTGGATGTAAGAAACGCTTGAGGAACTCAAAATTTTCGCAGTTCTGATGCTCGAAACGAACAACTGGAACGGCCTAGGGGAAAACTACACATACCGTTGTAATCGGGCGAGTTTCTACTTTCAGATGCAACAGACACTTTGCGGATTGGTCATTCTGTTCGCGAGATATGGCAGTTTGGAGGTAAGAAACGCTTGAGAAACTCAAAATTTTCGCAGTTCTGATGCTCGAAACGAATAACTAGAACGGCCTAGGGGAAAAGTGCGCATACCGTTGTAATCGGGCGAGATTCTACTTTCAGAAGCAACAGAAATTTTGCGGATTGGTCAATCCGTTCACGAGATATGGCAGTTTGGAGATAAGAAACGCTTGAGAAACTCAAAATTTTCGCAGTTCTGATGCTCGAAATGAATAACTGGAACGGCCTAGGGGAAAACTACACATACCGTTGTAATCGGGCGAGTTTCTACTTTCAGACACAACAGAAATTTTTCGGATTGGTCAATCCGTTTGCGAGATGTGGCAGTTTGGAGGTAAGAAACGCTTGAGAAACTCAAAATTTTCGCAGTTCTGATGCTCGAAACGAATAACTGGAACGGCCTAGGGGAAAACTACACATACCGTTGTAATCGGGCGAGTTTTTACTTTCAGATGCAACAGAAATTTTGCGGATTGGTCAATCCGTTCGCGAGATATGGCAGTTTGTAGGTAAGAAACGCTTGAGAAACTCAAAATTTTCGCAGTTCTGATGCTCGAAACGAGTAACTAGAACGGCCTAGGGGAAAAGTACGCATACCGTTGTAATCGGCCGAGTCTCTACTTTCAGATGCAACAGAAATTTTGCGGATTGGTCAATCCGTTCGCGAGATATGGCAGTTTGTAGGTAAGAAACGCTTGAGAAACTCAAAATTTTCGCAGTTCTGATGCTGGAAACGAATAACTGGAACGGCCTAGGGGAAAACTACACATACCGTTGTAATCGGGCGAGTTTTTACTTTTAGATGCAACAGAAATTTTGCGGATTGATCAATCCGTTCGCGAGATATGGCAGTTTGGAGATAAGAAACGCTTAAGAAACACAAAATTTTCGCAGTTCTGATGCTCGAAACGAGTAACTAGAACGGCCTAGGGGAAAAGCACGCATACTGTTGTAATCGGGCGAGTTTCTACTTTCAGATGCAACAGAAATTTTGCGGATTGATCAATCCGTTCGCGAGATATGGCAGTTTGGAGATAAGAAACGCTTGAGAAACTCAAAATTTTCGCAGTTCTGATGCTCGAAACGAGTAACTAGAACGGCCTAGGGGAAAAGTACGCTTACCGTTGTAATCGGGCGAGTTTCTACTTTCAGATGCAACAGAAATTTTGCGGATTAGTCAATCCGTTCGCGAGATATGGCAGTTTGGAGGTAAGAAACGCTTGAGAAACTCAAAATTTTCGCCGTTCTGATGCTCGAAACGAATAACTAGAACTGCCTAGTGGAAAAGTACGCATACCGTTGTAATCGGGCGAGTTTCTACTTTCAGACACAACAGAAATTTTTCGGATTGGTCAATCCGTTTGCGAGATGTGGCAGTTTGGAGGTAAGAAACGCTTGAGAAACTCAAAATTTTCGCAGTTCTGATGCTCGAAACGAATAACTGGAACGGCCTAGGGGAAAAGGGCCCATACCGTTGTAATTTGGCGAGTTTCTACTTTCAGATGCAACAGAAATTTTGCGGATTGATCAATCCGTTCGCGAGATATGGCAGTTTGGAGATAAGAAACGCTTGAGAAACTCAAAATTTTCGCAGTTCTGATGCTCGAAACGAGTAACTAGAACGGCCTAGGGGAAAAGTGCGCATACCGTTGTAATCGGGCGAGTTTCTACTTTCAGAAGCAACAGAAATTTTGCGGATTGGACAATCGGTTCGCGAGATATGGCAGTTTGGAGGTAAGAAACGCTTGAGAAACTCAAAATTTGCGCAGTTCTGATGCTCGAAACGAATAACTAGAACGGCCTAGCGGAAAAGTGCGCATACCGTTGTAATCGGGCGAGTTTCTTCTTTCAGATGCAACAGAAATTTTGCGGATCGGTCAATCCGTTCGCGAGATATGGCAGTTTGGATGTAAGAAACGCTTGAGGAACTCAAAATTTTCGCAGTTCTGATGCTCGAAACGAACAACTGGAACGGCCTAGGGGAAAACTACACATACCGTTGTAATCGGGCGAGTTTCTACTTTCAGATGCAACAGACACTTTGCGGATTGGTCATTCTGTTCGCGAGATATGGCAGTTTGGAGGTAAGAAACGCTTGAGAAACTCAAAATTTTCGCAGTTCTGATGCTCGAAACGAATAACTAGAACGGCCTAGGGGAAAAGTGCGCATACCGTTGTAATCGGGCGAGATTCTACTTTCAGAAGCAACAGAAATTTTGCGGATTGGTCAATCCGTTCACGAGATATGGCAGTTTGGAGATAAGAAACGCTTGAGAAACTCAAAATTTTCGCAGTTCTGATGCTCGAAATGAATAACTGGAACGGCCTAGGGGAAAACTACACATACCGTTGTAATCGGGCGAGTTTCTACTTTCAGACACAACAGAAATTTTTCGGATTGGTCAATCCGTTTGCGAGATGTGGCAGTTTGGAGGTAAGAAACGCTTGAGAAACTCAAAATTTTCGCAGTTCTGATGCTCGAAACGAATAACTGGAACGGCCTAGGGGAAAACTACACATACCGTTGTAATCGGGCGAGTTTTTACTTTCAGATGCAACAGAAATTTTGCGGATTGGTCAATCCGTTCGCGAGATATGGCAGTTTGTAGGTAAGAAACGCTTGAGAAACTCAAAATTTTCGCAGTTCTGATGCTCGAAACGAGTAACTGAAACGGCCTAGGGGAAATGTGCGCATACCGTTGTAATCGGGCGAGTTTCTACTTTCAGAAGCAACAGAAATTTTACGGATTGGTCAATCCGTTCGCGAGATATGGCAGTTTGGAGGTAGGAAACGCTTGAGAAACTCAAAATTTTCGCAGTTCTGATGCTCGAAACGAGTAACTGAAACGGCCTAGGGGAAAAGCACCCATACTGTTGTAATCGGGCGAGTTTCTACTTTCAGATGCAACAGAAATTTTGCGGATTGATCAATCCGTTCGCGAGATATGGCAGTTTGGATATAAGAAACGCTTGAGAAACTCAAAATTTTCGCAGTTCTGATGTTCGAAACGAGTAGCTAGAACGGCCTAGGGGAAAAGTACGCATACCGTTGAAATCGGCCGAGTCTCTACTTTCAGATGCAACAGAAATTTTGGGGATTGGTCAATCCGTTCGCGAGATATGGCAGTTTGTAGGTAAGAAACGCTTGAGAAACTCAAAATTTTCGCAGTTCTGATGCTCGAAACGAATAACTGGAACGGCCTAGGGGAAAACTACACATACCGTTGTAATCGGGCGAGTTTCTACTTTCAGATGCAACAGAAATTTTGCGGATTGATCAATCCGTTCGCGAGATATGGCAGTTTGGAGATAAGAAACGCTTGAGAAACTCAAATTTTCGCAGTTCTGATGCTCGAAACGAGTAACTAGAACGGCCTAGGGGAAAAGTGCCCATACCGTTGTAATTTGGCGAGTTTCTACTTTCTGATGCAACAGAAATTTTGCGGATTGATCAATCCGTTCGCGAGATATGGCAGTTTGGAGATAAGAAACGCTTGAGAAACTCAAAATTTTCGATGTTCTGATGCTCGAAACGAGTAACTAGAACGGCCTAGGGGAAAAGTACGCTTACCGTTGAAATCGGGCGAGTTTCTACTTTCAGATGCAACAGAAATTTTGCGGATTAGTCAATCCGTTCGCGAGATATGGCAGTTTGGAGGTAAGAAACGCTTGAGAAACTCAAAATTTTCGCAGTTCTGATGCTCGAAACGAATAACTGGAACGGCCTAGGGGAAAAGGGCCCATACCGTTGTAATTTGGCGAGTTTCTACTTTCAGATGCAACAGAAATTTTGCGGATTGATCAATCCGTTCGCGAGATATGGCAGTTTGGAGATAAGAAACGCTTGAGAAACTCAAAATTTTCGCAGTTCTGATGCTCGAAACGAGTAACTAGAACGGCCTAGGGGAAAAGCACGCATACTGTTGTAATCGGGCGAGTTTCTACTTTCAGATGCAACAGAAATTTTGCGGATTGATCAATCCGTTCGCGAGATATGGCAGTTTGGAGATAAGAAACGCTTGAGAAACTCAAAATTTTCGCAGTTCTGATGCTCGAAACGAGTAACTAGAACGGCCTAGGGGAAAAGTACGCTTACCGTTGTAATCGGGCGAGTTTCTACTTTCAGATGCAACAGAAATTTTGCGGATTAGTCAATCCGTTCGCGAGATATGGCAGTTTGGAGGTAAGAAACGCTTGAGAAACTCAAAATTTTCGCCGTTCTGATGCTCGAAACGAATAACTAGAACGGCCTAGTGGAAAAGTACGCATACCGTTGTAATCGGGCGAGTTTCTACTTTCAGACACAACAGAAATTTTTCGGATTGGTCAATCCGTTTGCGAGATGTGGCAGTTTGGAGGTAAGAAACGCTTGAGAAACTCAAAATTTTCGCAGTTCTGATGCTCGAAACGAATAACTGGAACGGCCTAGGGGAAAAGGGCCCATACCGTTGTAATTTGGCGAGTTTCTACTTTCAGATGCAACAGAAATTTTGCGGATTGATCAATCCGTTCGCGAGATATGGCAGTTTGGAGATAAGAAACGCTTGAGAAACTCAAAATTTTCGCAGTTCTGATGCTCGAAACGAGTAACTAGAACGGCCTAGGGGAAAAGTGCGCATACCGTTGTAATCGGGCGAGTTTCTACTTTCAGAAGCAACAGAAATTTTGCGGATTGGACAATCGGTTCGCGAGATATGGCAGTTTGGAGGTAAGAAACGCTTGAGAAACTCAAAATTTGCGCAGTTCTGATGCTCGAAACGAATAACTAGAACGGCCTAGCGGAAAAGTGCGCATACCGTTGTAATCGGGCGAGTTTCTTCTTTCAGATGCAACAGAAATTTTGCGGATCGGTCAATCCGTTCGCGAGATATGGCAGTTTGGATGTAAGAAACGCTTGAGGAACTCAAAATTTTCGCAGTTCTGATGCTCGAAACGAACAACTGGAACGGCCTAGGGGAAAACTACACATACCGTTGTAATCGGGCGAGTTTCTACTTTCAGATGCAACAGACACTTTGCGGATTGGTCATTCTGTTCGCGAGATATGGCAGTTTGGAGGTAAGAAACGCTTGAGAAACTCAAAATTTTCGCAGTTCTGATGCTCGAAACGAATAACTAGAACGGCCTAGGGGAAAAGTGCGCATACCGTTGTAATCGGGCGAGATTCTACTTTCAGAAGCAACAGAAATTTTGCGGATTGGTCAATCCGTTCACGAGATATGGCAGTTTGGAGATAAGAAACGCTTGAGAAACTCAAAATTTTCGCAGTTCTGATGCTCGAAATGAATAACTGGAACGGCCTAGGGGAAAACTACACATACCGTTGTAATCGGGCGAGTTTCTACTTTCAGACACAACAGAAATTTTTCGGATTGGTCAATCCGTTTGCGAGATGTGGCAGTTTGGAGGTAAGAAACGCTTGAGAAACTCAAAATTTTCGCAGTTCTGATGCTCGAAACGAATAACTGGAACGGCCTAGGGGAAAACTACACATACCGTTGTAATCGGGCGAGTTTTTACTTTCAGATGCAACAGAAATTTTGCGGATTGGTCAATCCGTTCGCGAGATATGGCAGTTTGTAGGTATGAAACGCTTGAGAAACTCAAAATTTTCGCAGTTCTGATGCTCGAAACGAATAACTGGAACAGCCTAGGGGAAAACTACACATACCGTTGTAATCGGGCGAGTTTTTACTTTCAGATGCAACAGAAATTTTGCGGATTGATCAATCCGTTCGCGAGATATGGCAGTTTGGGGATAAGAAACGCTTAAGAAACACAAAATTTTCGCAGTTCTGATGCTCGAAACGGGTAACTAGAACGGCATAGGGGAAAAGCACGCATACTGTTGTAATCGGGCGAGTTTCTACTTTCAGATGCAACAGAAATTTTGCGGATTGATCAATCCGTTCGCGAGATATGGCAGTTTGGAGATAAGAAACGCTTGAGAAACTCAAATTTTCGCAGTTCTGATGCTCGAAACGAGTAACTAGAACGGCCTAGGGGAAAAGTGCCCATACCGTTGTAATTTGGCGAGTTTCTACTTTCTGATGCAACAGAAATTTTGCGGATTGATCAATCCGTTCGCGAGATATGGCAGTTTGGAGATAAGAAACGCTTGAGAAACTCAAATTTTCGCAGTTCTGATGCTCGAAACGAGTAACTAGAACGGCCTAGGGGAAAAGTGCCCATACCGTTGTAATTTGGCGAGTTTCTACTTTCTGATGCTACAGAATTTTTGCGGATTAGTCAATCCGTTCGCGAGATATGGCAGTTTGGAGGTAAGGAACGCTTGAGAAACTCAAAATTTTCGCCGTTCTGATGCTCGAAACGAATAACTAGAACGGCCTAGTGGAAAAGTACGCATACCGTTGTAATCGGGCGAGTTTCTACTTTCAGACACAACAGAAATTTTTCGGATTGGTCAATCCGTTTGCGAGATGTGGCAGTTTGGAGGTAAGAAACGCTTGAGAAACTCAAAATTTTCGCAGTTCTGATGCTCGAAACGAATAACTGGAACGGCCTAGGGGAAAAGGGCCCATACCGTTGTAATTTGGCGAGTTTCTACTTTCAGATGCAACAGAAATTTTGCGGATTGATCAATCCGTTCGCGAGATATGGCAGTTTGGAGATAAGAAACGCTTGAGAAACTCAAAATTTTCGCAGTTCTGATGCTCGAACCGAGTAACTAGAGCGGCCTAGGGGAAAAGTGCGCATACCGTTGTAATCGGGCGAGTTTCTTCTTTCAGATGCAACAGAAATTTTGCGGATCGGTCAATCCGTTCGCGAGATATGGCAGTTTGGATGTAAGAAACGCTTGAGGAACTCAAAATTTTCGCAGTTCTGATGCTCGAAACGAACAACTGGAACGGCCTAGGGAAAACTACACATACCGTTGTAATCGGGCGAGTTTCTACTTTCAGATGCAACAGAAACTTTGCGGATTGGTCATTCTGTTCGCGAGATATGGCAGTTTGGAGGTAAGAAACGCTTGAGAAACTCAAAATTTTCGCAGTTCTGATGCTCGAAACGAATAACTAGAACGGCCTAGGGGAAAAGTGCGCATACCGTTGTAATCGGGCGAGATCCTACTTTCAGAAGCAACAGAAATTTTGCAGATTGGTCAATCCGTTCGCGAGATATGGCAGTTTGGAGATAAGAAACGCTTGAGAAACTCAAAATTTTCGCAGTTCTGATGCTCGAAATGAATAACTGGAACGGCCTAGGGGAAAACTACACATACCGTTGTAATCGGACGAGTTTCTACTTTCAGATGCAACAGAAATTTTGCGGATCGGTCAATCCGTTCGCGAGATATGGCAGTTTGGATGTAAGAAACGCTTGAGGAACTCAAAATTTTCGCAGTTCTGATGCTCGAAACGAACAACTGGAACGGCCTAGGGGAAAACTACACATACCGTTGTAATCGGGCGAGTTTCTACTTTCAGATGCAACAGAAACCTTGCGGATTGGTCATTCCGTTCGCGAGATATGGCAGTTTGGAGGTAAGAAACGCTTGAGAAACTCAAAATTTTCGCCGTTCTGATGCTCGAAACGAATAACTAGAACGGCCTAGTGGAAAAGTACGCATACCGTTGTAATCGGGCGAGTTTCTACTTTCAGACACAACAGAAATTTTTCGGATTGGTCAATCCGTTTGCGAGATGTGGCAGTTTGGAGGTAAGAAACGCTTGAGAAACTCAAAATTTTCGCAGTTCTGATGCTCGAAACGAATAACTGGAACGGCCTAGGGGAAAAGGGCCCATACCGTTGTAATTTGGCGAGTTTCTACTTTCAGATGCAACAGAAATTTTGCGGATTGATCAATCCGTTCGCGAGATATGGCAGTTTGGAGATAAGAAACGCTTGAGAAACTCAAAATTTTCGCAGTTCTGATGCTCGAAACGAGTAACTAGAACGGCCTAGGGAAAAGTGCGCATACCGTTGTAATCGGGCGAGTTTCTACTTTCAGAAGCAACAGAAATTTTGCGGATTGGACAATCGGTTCGCGAGATATGGCAGTTTGGAGGTAAGAAACGCTTGAGAAACTCAAAATTTTCGCAGTTCTGATGCTCGAAACGAATAACTGGAACGGCCTAGGGGAAAACTACACATACCGTTGTAATCGGGCGAGTTTTTACTTTCAGATGCAACAGAAATTTTGCGGATTGATCAATCCGTTCGCGAGATATGGCAGTTTGGGGATAAGAATCGCTTAAGAAACACAAAATTTTCGCAGTTCTGATGCTCGAAACGAGTAACTAGAACGGCATAGGGGAAAAGCACGCATACTGTTGTAATCGGGCGAGTTTCTACTTTCAGATGCAACAGAAATTTTGCGGATTGATCAATCCGTTCGCGAGATATGGCAGTTTGGAGATAAGAAACGCTTGAGAAACTCAAATTTTCGCAGTTCTGATGCTCGAAACGAGTAACTAGAACGGCCTAGGGGAAAACTACACATACCGTTGTAATCGGGCGAGTTTTTACTTTCAGATGCAACAGAAATTTTGCGGATTGATCAATCCGTTCGCGAGATATGGCAGTTTGGGGATAAGAAACGCTTAAGAAACACAAAATTTTCGCAGTTCTGATGCTCGAAACGAGTAACTAGAACGGCATAGGGGAAAAGTACGCATACCGTTGTAATCGGGCGAGTTTCTACTTTCAGACACAACAGAAATTTTTCGGATTGGTCAATCCGTTTGCGAGATGTGGCAGTTTGGAGGTAAGAAACGCTTGAGAAACACAAAATTTTCGCAGTTCTGATGCTCGAAACGAATAACTGGAACGACCTAGGGGAAAAGGGCCCATACCGTTGTAATTTGGCGAGTTTCTACTTTCAGATGCAACAGAAATTTTGCGGATTGATCAATCCGTTCGCGAGATATGGCAGTTTGGAGATAAGAAACGCTTGAGAAACTCAAAATTTTCGCAGTTCTGATGCTCGAAACGAGTAACTAGAACGGCCTAGGGGAAAAGTACGCATACCGTTGTAATCGGCCGAGTCTCTACTTTCAGATGCAACAGAAATTTTGCGGATTGGTCAATCCGTTCGCGAGATATGGCAGTTTGTAGGTAAGAAACGCTTGAGAAACTCAAAATTTTCGCAGTTCTGATGCTCGAAACGAATAACTGGAACGGCCTAGGGGAAAACTACACATACCGTTGTAATCGGGCGAGTTTTTACTTTCAGATGCAACAGAAATTTTGCGGATTGATCAATCCGTTCGCGAGATATGGCAGTTTGGAGATAAGAAACGCTTAAGAAACACAAAATTTTCGCAGTTCTGATGTTCGAAACGAGTAACTAGAACGGCCTAGGGAAAAGCACGCATACTGTTGTAATCGGGCGAGTTTCTACTTTCAGATGCAACAGAAATTTTGCGGATTGATCAATCCGTTCGCGAGATATGGCAGTTTGGAGATAAGAAACGCTTGAGAAACTCAAATTTTCGCAGTTCTGATGCTCGAAACGAGTAACTAGAACGGCCTAGGGGAAAAGTGCCCATACCGTTGTAATTTGGCGAGTTTCTACTTTCTGATGCTACAGAAATTTTGCGGATTAGTCAATCCGTTCGCGAGATATGGCAGTTTGGAGGTAAGGAACGCTTGAGAAACTCAAAATTTTCGCCGTTCTGATGCTCGAAACGAATAACTAGAACGGCCTAGTGGAAAAGTACGCATACCGTTGTAATCGGGCGAGTTTCTACTTTCAGACACAACAGAAATTTTTCCGATTGGTCAATCCGTTTGCGAGATGTGGCAGTTTGGAGGTAAGAAACGCTTGAGAAACTCAAAATTTTCGCAGTTCTGATGCTCGAAACGAATAACTGGAACGGCCTAGGGGAAAAGGGCCCATACCGTTGTAATTTGGCGAGTTTCTACTTTCAGATGCAACAGAAATTTTGCGGATTGATCAATCCGTTCGCGAGATATGGCAGTTTGGAGATAAGAAACGCTTGAGAAACTCAAAATTTTCGCAGTTCTGATGCTCGAACCGAGTAACTAGAGCGGCCTAGGGGAAAAGTGCGCATACCGTTGTAATCGGGCGAGTTTCTTCTTTCAGATGCAACAGAAATTTTGCGGATCGGTCAATCCGTTCGCGAGATATGGCAGTTTGGATGTAAGAAACGCTTGAGGAACTCAAAATTTTCGCAGTTCTGATGCTCGAAACGAACAACTGGAACGGCCTAGGGGAAAACTACACATACCGTTGTAATCGGGCGAGTTTCTACTTTCAGATGCAACAGAAACCTTGCGGATTGGTCATTCCGTTCGCGAGATATGGCAGTTTGGAGGTAAGAAACGCTTGAGAAACTCAAAATTTTCGCCGTTCTGATGCTCGAAACGAATAACTAGAACGGCCTAGTGGAAAAGTACGCATACCGTTGTAATCGGGCGAGTTTCTACTTTCAGACACAACAGAAATTTTTCGGATTGGACAATCCGTTTGCGAGATGTGGCAGTTTGGAGGTAAGAAACGCTTGAGAAACTCAAAATTTTCGCAGTTCTGATGCTCGAAACGAATAACTGGAACGGCCTAGGGGAAAAGGGCCCATACCGTTGTAATTTGGCGAGTTTCTACTTTCAGATGCAACAGAAATTTTGCGGATTGATCAATCCGTTCGCGAGATATGGCAGTTTGGAGATAAGAAACGCTTGAGAAACTCAAAATTTTCGCAGTTCTGATGCTCGAAACGAGTAACTAGAACGGCCTAGGGGAAAAGTGCGCATACCGTTGTAATCGGGCGAGTTTCTACTTTCAGAAGCAACAGAAATTTTGCGGATTGGACAATCGGTTCGCGAGATATGGCAGTTTGGAGGTAAGAAACGCTTGAGAAACTCAAAATTTTCGCAGTTCTGATGCTCGAAACGAATAACTGGAACGGCCTAGGGGAAAACTACACATACCGTTGTAATCGGGCGAGTTTTTACTTTCAGATGCAACAGAAATTTTGCGGATTGATCAATCCGTTCGCGAGATATGGCAGTTTGGGGATAAGAAACGCTTAAGAAACACAAAATTTTCGCAGTTCTGATGCTCGAAACGAGTAACTAGAACGGCATAGGGGAAAAGCACGCATACTGTTGTAATCGGGCGAGTTTCTACTTTCAGATGCAACAGAAATTTTGCGGATTGATCAATCCGTTCGCGAGATATGGCAGTTTGGAGATAAGAAACGCTTGAGAAACTCAAATTTTCGCAGTTCTGATGCTCGAAACGAGTAACTAGAACGGCCTAGGGGAAAAGTGCCCGTACCGTTGTAATTTGGCGAGTTTCTACTTTCTGATGCAACAGAAATTTTGCGGATTGATCAATCCGTTCGCGAGATATGGCAGTTTGGGGATAAGAAACGCTTAAGAAACACAAAATTTTCGCAGTTCTGATGCTCGAAACGAGTAACTAGAACGGCATAGGGGAAAAGCACGCATACTGTTGTAATCGGGCGAGTTTCTACTTTCAGATGCAACAGAAATTTTGCGGATTGATCAATCCGTTCGCGAGATATGGCAGTTTGGAGATAAGAAACGCTTGAGAAACTCAAATTTTCGCAGTTCTGATGCTCGAAACGAGTAACTAGAACGGCCTAGGGGAAAACTACACATACCGTTGTAATCGGGCGAATTTTTACTTTCAGATGCAACAGAAATTTTGCGGATTGATCAATCCGTTCGCGAGATATGGCAGTTTGGGGATAAGAAACGCTTAAGAAACACAAAATTTTCGCAGTTCTGATGCTCGAAACGAGTAACTAGAACGGCATAGGGGAAAAGCACGCATACTGTTGTAATCGGGCGAGTTTCTACTTTCAGATGCAACAGAAATTTTGCGGATTGATCAATCCGTTCGCGAGATATGGCAGTTTGGAGATAAGAAACGCTTGAGAAACTCAAATTTTCGCAGTTCTGATGCTCGAAACGAGTAACTAGAACGGCCTAGGGGAAAAGTGCCCATACCGTTGTAATTTGGCGAGTTTCTACTTTCTGATGCAACAGAAATTTTGCGGATTGATCAATCCGTTCGCGAGATATGGCAGTTTGGAGATAAGAAACGCTTGAGAAACTCAAAATTTTCGCAGTTCTGATGCTCGAAACGAGTAACTAGAACGGCCTAGGGGAAAAGTACGCTTACCGTTGTAATCGGGCGAGTTTCTACTTTCAGATGCAACAGAAATTTTGCGGATTAGTCAATCCGTTCGCGAGATATGGCAGTTTGGAGGTAAGAAACGCTTGAGAAACTCAAAATTTTCGCAGTTCTGATGCTCGAAACGAATAACTGGAACGGCCTAGGGGAAAACTACACATACCGTTGTAATCGGGCGAGTTTTTACTTTCAGATGCAACAGAAATTTTGCGGATTGATCAATCCGTTCGCGAGATATGGCAGTTTGGAGATAAGAAACGCTTAAGAAACACAAAATTTTCGCAGTTCTGATGCTCGAAACGAGTAACTAGAACGGCCTAGGGGAAAAGCACGCATACTGTTGTAATCGGGCGAGTTTCTACTTTCAGAAGCAACAGAAATTTTGCGGATTGGACAATCGGTTCGCGAGATATGGCAGTTTGGAGGTAAGAAACGCTTGAGAAACTCAAAATTTGCGCAGTTCTGATGCTCGAAACGAATAACTAGAACGGCCTAGCGGAAAAGTGCGCATACCGTTGTAATCGGGCGAGTTTCTTCTTTCAGATGCAACAGAAATTTTGCGGATCGGTCAATCCGTTCGCGAGATATGGCAGTTTGGATGTAAGAAACGCTTGAGGAACTCAAAATTTTCGCAGTTCTGATGCTCGAAACGAACAACTGGAACGGCCTAGGGGAAAACTACACATACCGTTGTAATCGGGCGAGTTTCTACTTTCAGATGAAACAGACACTTTGCGGATTGGTCATTCTGTTCGCGAGATATGGCAGTTTGGAGGTAAGAAACGCTTGAGAAACTCAAAATTTTCGCAGTTCTGATGCTCGAAACGAATAACTAGAACGGCCTAGGGGAAAAGTGCGCATACCGTTGTAATCGGGCGAGATTCTACTTTCAGAAGCAACAGAAATTTTGCGGATTGGTCAATCCGTTCGCGAGATATGGCAGTTTGGAGATAAGAAACGCTTGAGAAACGCAAAATTTTCGCAGTTCTGATGCTCGAAATGAATAACTGGAACGGCCTAGGGGAAAACTACACATACCGTTGTAATCGGGCGAGTTTCTACTTTCAGACACAACAGAAATTTTTCGGATTGGTCAATCCGTTTGCGAGATGTGGCAGTTTGGAGGTAAGAAACGCTTGAGAAACTCAAAATTTTCGCAGTTCTGATGCTCGAAACGAATAACTGGAACGGCCTAGGGGAAAACTACACATACCGTTGTAATTGGGCGAGTTTTTACTTTCAGATGCAACAGAAATTTTGCGGATTGGTCAATCCGTTCGCGAGATATGGCAGTTTGTATGTAAGAAACGCTTGAGAAACTCAAAATTTTCGCAGTTCTGATGCTCGAAACGAATAACTGGAACGGCCTAGGGGAAAACTACACATACCGTTGTAATCGGGCGAGTTTTTACTTTCAGATGCAACAGAAATTTTGCGGATTGATCAATCCGTTCGCGAGATATGGCAGTTTGGAGATAAGAAACGCTTAAGAAACACAAAATTTTCGCAGTTCTGATGCTCGAAACGAGTAACTAGAACGGCATAGGGGAAAAGCACGCATACTGTTGTAATCGGGCGAGTTTCTACTTTCAGATGCAACAGAAATTTTGCGGATTGATCAATCCGTTCGCGAGATATGGCAGTTTGGAGATAAGAAACGCTTGAGAAACTCAAATTTTCGCAGTTCTGATGCTCGAAACGAGTAACTAGAACGGCCTAGGGGAAAAGTGCCCATACCGTTGTAATTTGGCGAGTTTCTACTTTCTGATGCAACAGAAATTTTGCGGATTGATCAATCCGTTCGCGAGATATGGCAGTTTGGAGATAAGAAACGCTTGAGAAACTCAAAATTTTCGCAGTTCTGATGCTCGAAACGAGTAACTAGAACGGCCTAGGGGAAAAGTACACTAACCGTTGTAATCGGGCGAGTTTCTACTTTCAGATGCAACAGAAATTTTGCGGATTGATCAATCCGTTCGCGAGATATGGCAGTTTGGAGATAAGAAACGCTTGAGAAACTCAAATTTTCGCAGTTCTGATGCTCGAAACGAGTAACTAGAACGGCCTAGGGGAAAAGTGCCCATACCGTTGTAATTTGGCGAGTTTCTACTTTCTGATGCTACAGAAATTTTGCGGATTAGTCAATCCGTTCGCGAGATATGGCAGTTTGGAGGTAAGGAACGCTTGAGAAACTCAAAATTATCGCCGTTCTGATGCTCGAAACGAATAACTAGAACGGCCTAGTGGAAAAGTACGCATACCGTTGTAATCGGGCGAGTTTCTACTTTCAGACACAACAGAAATTTTTCGGATTGGTCAATCCGTTTGCGAGATGTGGCAGTTTGGAGGTAAGAAACGCTTGAGAAACTCAAAATTTTCGCAGTTGTGATGCTCGAAACGAATAACTGGAACGGCCTAGGGGAAAAGGGCCCATACCGTTGTAATTTGGCGAGTTTCTACTTTCAGATGCAACAGAAATTTTGCGGATTGATCAATCCGTTCGCGAGATATGGCAGTTTGGAGATAAGAAACGCTTGAGAAACTCAAAATTTTCTTAGTTCTGATGCTCGAAACGAGTAACTAGAGCGGCCTAGGGGAAAAGTGCGCATACCGTTGTAATCGGGCGAGTTTCTTCTTTCAGATGCAACAGAAATTTTGCGGATCGGTCAATCCGTTCGCGAGATATGGCAGTTTGGATGTAAGAAACGCTTGAGGAACTCAAAATTTTCGCAGTTCTGATGCTCGAAACGAACAACTGGAACGGCCTAGGGGAAAACTACACATACCGTTGTAATCGGGCGAGTTTCTACTTTCAGATGCAACAGAAACTTTGCGGATTGGTCATTCTGTTCGCGAGATATGGCAGTTTGGAGGTAAGAAACGCTTGAGAAACTCAAAATTTTCGCAGTTCTGATGCTCGAAACGAATAACTAGAACGGCCTAGGGGAAAAGTGCGCATACCGTTGTAATCGGGCGAGATTCTACTTTCAGAAGCAACAGAAATTTTGCAGATTGGTCAATCCGTTCGCGAGATATGGCAGTTTGGAGATAAGAAACGCTTGAGAAACTCAAAATTTTCGCAGTTCTGATGCTCGAAATGAATAACTGGAACGGCCTAGGGGAAAACTACACATACCGTTGTAATCGGACGAGTTTCTACTTTCAGATGCAACAGAAATTTTGCGGATCGGTCAATCCGTTCGCGAGATATGGCAGTTTGGATGTAAGAAACGCTTGAGGAACTCAAAATTTTCGCAGTTCTGATGCTCGAAACGAACAACTGGAACGGCCTAGGGGAAAACTACACATACCGTTGTAATCGGGCGAGTTTCTACTTTCAGATGCAACAGAAACTTTGCGGATTGGTCATTCTGTTCGCGAGATATGGCAGTTTGGAGGTAAGAAACGCTTGAGAAACTCAAAATTTTCGCAGTTCTGATGCTCGAAACGAATAACTAGAACGGCCTAGGGGAAAAGTGCGCATACCGTTGTAATCGGGCGAGATTCTACTTTCAGAAGCAACAGAAATTTTGCAGATTGGTCAATCCGTTCGCGAGATATGGCAGTTTGGAGATAAGAAACGCTTGAGAAACTCAAAATTTTCGCAGTTCTGATGCTCGAAATGAATAACTGGAACGGCCTAGGGGAAAACTACACATACCGTTGTAATCGGACGAGTTTCTACTTTCAGATGCAACAGAAATTTTGCGGATCGGTCAATCCGTTCGCGAGATATGGCAGTTTGGATGTAAGAAACGCTTGAGGAACTCAAAATTTTCGCAGTTCTGATGCTCGAAACGAACAACTGGAACGGCCTAGGGGAAAACTACACATACCGTTGTAATCGGGCGAGTTTCTACTTTCAGATGCAACAGAAACCTTGCGGATTGGTCATTCCGTTCGCGAGATATGGCAGTTTGGAGGTAAGAAACGCTTGAGAAACTCAAAATTTTCGCAGTTCTGATGCTCGAAACGAATAACTAGATCGGCCTAGGGGAAAAGTGCGCATACCGTTGTAATCGGGCGAGTTTCTACTTTCTGATGCAACAGAAATTTTGCGGATTGATCAATCCGTTCGCGAGATATGGCAGTTTGGAGATAAGAAACGCTTGAGAAACTCAAAATTTTCGCAGTTCTGATGCTCGACACGAGTAACTAGAACGGCCTAGGGGAAAAGTACGCTTACCGTTGTAATCGGGCGAGTTTCTACTTTCAGATGCAACAGAAATTTTGCGGATTGATCAATCCGTTCGCGAGATATGGCAGTTTGGAGATAAGAAACGCTTGAGAAACTCAAAATTTTCGCAGTTCTGATGCTCGAAACGAGTAACTAGAACGGCCTAGGGGAAAAGTACGCTTACCGTTGTAATCGGGCGAGTTTCTACTTTCAGATGCAACAGAAATTTTGCGGATTAGTCAATCCGTTCGCGAGATATGGCAGTTTGGAGGTAAGAAACGCTTGAGAAACTCAAAATTTTCGCCGTTCTGATGCTCGAAACGAATAACTAGGACGGCCTAGTGGAAAACTACACATACCGTTGTAATCGGGCGAGTTTCTACTTTCAGATGCAACAGAAACTTTGCGGATTGGTCATTCTGTTCGCGAGATATGGCAGTTTGGAGGTAAGAAACGCTTGAGAAACTCAAAATTTTCGCAGTTCTGATGCTCGAAACGAATAACTAGAACGGCCTAGGGGAAAAGTGCGCATACCGTTGTAATCGGGCGAGATTCTACTTTCAGAAGCAACAGAAATTTTGCGGATTGGTCAATCCGTTCGCGAGATATGGCAGTTTGGAGATAAGAAACGCTTGAGAAACGCAAAATTTTCGCAGTTCTGATGCTCGAAATGAATAACTGCAACGGCCTAGGGGAAAACTACACATACCGTTGTAATCGGGCGAGTTTCTACTTTCAGACACAACAGAAATTTTTCGGATTGGTCAATCCGTTTGCGAGATGTGGCAGTTTGGAGGTAAGAAACGCTTGAGAAACTCAAAATTTTCGCAGTTCTGATGCTCGAAACGAATAACTGGAACGGCCTAGGGGAAAACTACACATACCGTTGTAATTGGGCGAGTTTTTACTTTCAGATGCAACAGAAATTTTGCGGATTGGTCAATCCGTTCGCGAGATATGGCAGTTTGTATGTAAGAAACGCTTGAGAAACTCAAAATTTTCGCAGTTCTGATGCTCGAAACGAATAACTGGAACGGCCTAGGGGAAAACTACACATACCGTTGTAATCGGGCGAGTTTTTACTTTCAGATGCAACAGAAATTTTGCGGATTGATCAATCCGTTCGCGAGATATGGCAGTTTGGAGATAAGAAACGCTTAAGAAACACAAAATTTTCGCAGTTCTGATGCTCGAAACGAGTAACTAGAACGGCATAGGGGAAAAGCACGCATACTGTTGTAATCGGGCGAGTTTCTACTTTCAGATGCAACAGAAATTTTGCGGATTGATCAATCCGTTCGCGAGATATGGCAGTTTGGAGATAAGAAACGCTTGAGAAACTCAAATTTTCGCAGTTCTGATGCTCGAAACGAGTAACTAGAACGGCCTAGGGGAAAAGTGCCCATACCGTTGTAATTTGGCGAGTTTCTACTTTCTGATGCAACAGAAATTTTGCGGATTGATCAATCCGTTCGCGAGATATGGCAGTTTGGAGATAAGAAACGCTTGAGAAACTCAAAATTTTCGCAGTTCTGATGCTCGAAACGAGTAACTAGAACGGCCTAGGGGAAAAGTACGCTTACCGTTGTAATCGGGCGAGTTTCTACTTTCAGATGCAACAGAAATTTTGCGGATTAGTCAATCCGTTCGCGAGATATGGCAGTTTGGAGGTAAGAAACGCTTGAGAAACTCAAAATTTTCGCCGTTCTGATGCTCGAAACGAATAACTAGAACGGCCTAGTGGAAAAGTACGCATACCGTTGTAATCGGGCGAGTTTCTACTTTCAGACACAACAGAAATTTTTCGGATTGGTCAATCCGTTTGCGAGATGTGGCAGTTTGGTGGTAAGAAACGCTTGAGAAACTCAAAATTTTCGCAGTTCTGATGCTCGAAACGAATAACTGGAACGACCTAGGGGAAAAGGGCCCATACCGTTGTAATTTGGCGAGTTTCTACTTTCAGATGCAACAGAAATTTTGCGGATTGATCAATCCGTTCGCGAGATATGGCAGTTTGGAGATAAGAAACGCTTAAGAAACACAAAATTTTCGCAGTTCTGATGCTCGAAACGAGTAACTAGAACGGCCTAGGGGAAAAGCACGCATACTGTTGTAATCGGGCGAGTTTCTACTTTCAGATGCAACAGAAATTTTGCGGATTGATCAATCCGTTCGCGAGATATGGCAGTTTGGAGATAAGAAACGCTTGAGAAACTCAAATTTTCGCAGTTCTGATGCTCGAAACGAGTAACTAGAACGGCCTAGGGGAAAAGTGCCCATACCGTTGTAATTTGGCGAGTTTCTACTTTCTGATGCTACAGAAATTTTGCGGATTAGTCAATCCGTTCGCGAGATATGGCAGTTTGGAGGTAAGGAACGCTTGAGAAACTCAAAATTATCGCCGTTCTGATGCTCGAAACGAATAACTAGAACGGCCTAGTGGAAAAGTACGCATACCGTTGTAATCGGGCGAGTTTCTACTTTCAGACACAACAGAAATTTTTCGGATTGGTCAATCCGTTTGCGAGATGTGGCAGTTTGGAGGTAAGAAACGCTTGAGAAACTCAAAATTTTCGCAGTTGTGATGCTCGAAACGAATAACTGGAACGGCCTAGGGGAAAAGGGCCCATACCGTTGTAATTTGGCGAGTTTCTACTTTCAGATGCAACAGAAATTTTGCGGATTGATCAATCCGTTCGCGAGATATGGCAGTTTGGAGATAAGAAACGCTTGAGAAACTCAAAATTTTCTTAGTTCTGATGCTCGAAACGAGTAACTAGAGCGGCCTAGGGGAAAAGTGCGCATACCGTTGTAATCGGGCGAGTTTCTTCTTTCAGATGCAACAGAAATTTTGCGGATCGGTCAATCCGTTCGCGAGATATGGCAGTTTGGATGTAAGAAACGCTTGAGGAACTCAAAATTTTCGCAGTTCTGATGCTCGAAACGAACAACTGGAACGGCCTAGGGGAAAACTACACATACCGTTGTAATCGGGCGAGTTTCTACTTTCAGATGCAACAGAAACTTTGCGGATTGGTCATTCTGTTCGCGAGATATGGCAGTTTGGAGGTAAGAAACGCTTGAGAAACTCAAAATTTTCGCAGTTCTGATGCTCGAAACGAATAACTAGAACGGCCTAGGGGAAAAGTGCGCATACCGTTGTAATCGGGCGAGATTCTACTTTCAGAAGCAACAGAAATTTTGCAGATTGGTCAATCCGTTCGCGAGATATGGCAGTTTGGAGATAAGAAACGCTTGAGAAACTCAAAATTTTCGCAGTTCTGATGCTCGAAATGAATAACTGGAACGGCCTAGGGGAAAACTACACATACCGTTGTAATCGGACGAGTTTCTACTTTCAGATGCAACAGAAATTTTGCGGATCGGTCAATCCGTTCGCGAGATATGGCAGTTTGGATGTAAGAAACGCTTGAGGAACTCAAAATTTTCGCAGTTCTGATGCTCGAAACGAACAACTGGAACGGCCTAGGGGAAAACTACGCATACCGTTGTAATCGGGCGAGTTTCTACTTTCAGATGCAACAGAAACCTTGCGGATTGGTCATTCCGTTCGCGAGATATGGCAGTTTGGAGGTAAGAAACGCTTGAGAAACTCAAAATTTTCGCAGTTCTGATGCTCGAAACGAATAACTAGATCGGCCTAGGGGAAAAGTGCGCATACCGTTGTAATCGGGCGAGTTTCTACTTTCTGATGCAACAGAAATTTTGCGGATTGATCAATCCGTTCGCGAGATATGGCAGTTTGGAGATAAGAAACGCTTGAGAAACTCAAAATTTTCGCAGTTCTGATGCTCGACACGAGTAACTAGAACGGCCTAGGGGAAAAGTACGCTTACCGTTGTAATCGGGCGAGTTTCTACTTTCAGATGCAACAGAAATTTTGCGGATTGATCAATCCGTTCGCGAGATATGGCAGTTTGGAGATAAGAAACGCTTGAGAAACTCAAAATTTTCGCAGTTCTGATGCTCGAAACGAGTAACTAGAACGGCCTAGGGGAAAAGTACGCTTACCGTTGTAATCGGGCGAGTTTCTACTTTCAGATGCAACAGAAATTTTGCGGATTAGTCAATCCGTTCGCGAGATATGGCAGTTTGGAGGTAAGAAACGCTTGAGAAACTCAAAATTTTCGCCGTTCTGATGCTCGAAACGAATAACTAGGACGGCCTAGTGGAAAACTACACATACCGTTGTAATCGGGCGAGTTTCTACTTTCAGATGCAACAGAAACTTTGCGGATTGGTCATTCTGTTCGCGAGATATGGCAGTTTGGAGGTAAGAAACGCTTGAGAAACTCAAAATTTTCGCAGTTCTGATGCTCGAAATGAATAACTGCAACGGCCTAGGGGAAAACTACACATACCGTTGTAATCGGGCGAGTTTCTACTTTCAGACACAACAGAAATTTTTCGGATTGGTCAATCCGTTTGCGAGATGTGGCAGTTTGGAGGTAAGAAACGCTTGAGAAACTCAAAATTTTCGCAGTTCTGATGCTCGAAACGAATAACTGGAACGGCCTAGGGGAAAACTACACATACCGTTGTAATCGGGCGAGTTTTTACTTTCAGATGCAACAGAAATTTTGCGGATTGATCAATCCGTTCGCGAGATATGGCAGTTTGGAGATAAGAAACGCTTAAGAAACACAAAATTTTCGCAGTTCTGATGCTCGAAACGAGTAACTAGAACGGCATAGGGGAAAAGCACGCATACTGTTGTAATCGGGCGAGTTTCTACTTTCAGATGCAACAGAAATTTTGCGGATTGATCAATCCGTTCGCGAGATATGGCAGTTTGGAGATAAGAAACGCTTGAGAAACTCAAATTTTCGCAGTTCTGATGCTCGAAACGAGTAACTAGAACGGCCTAGGGGAAAAGTGCCCATACCGTTGTAATTTGGCGAGTTTCTACTTTCTGATGCAACAGAAATTTTGCGGATTGATCAATCCGTTCGCGAGATATGGCAGTTTGGAGATAAGAAACGCTTGAGAAACTCAAAATTTTCGCAGTTCTGATGCTCGAAACGAGTAACTAGAACGGCCTAGGGGAAAAGTACGCTTACCGTTGTAATCGGGCGAGTTTCTACTTTCAGATGCAACAGAAATTTTGCGGATTAGTCAATCCGTTCGCGAGATATGGCAGTTTGGAGGTAAGAAACGCTTGAGAAACTCAAAATTTTCGCCGTTCTGATGCTCGAAACGAATAACTAGAACGGCCTAGTGGAAAAGTACGCATACCGTTGTAATCGGGCGAGTTTCTACTTTCAGACACAACAGAAATTTTTCGGATTGGTCAATCCGTTTGCGAGATGTGGCAGTTTGGTGGTAAGAAACGCTTGAGAAACTCAAAATTTTCGCAGTTCTGATGCTCGAAACGAATAACTGGAACGACCTAGGGGAAAAGGGCCCATACCGTTGTAATTTGGCGAGTTTCTACTTTCAGATGCAACAGAAATTTTGCGGATTGATCAATCCGTTCGCGAGATATGGCAGTTTGGAGATAAGAAACGCTTGAGAAACTCAAAATTTTCGCAGTTCTGATGCTCGAAACGAGTAACTAGAACGGCCTAGGGGAAAAGTACGCATACCGTTGTAATCGGCCGAGTCTCTACTTTCAGATGCAACAGAAATTTTGCGGATTGGTCAATCCGTTCGCGAGATATGGCAGTTTGTAGGTAAGAAACGCTTGAGAAACTCAAAATTTTCGCAGTTCTGATGCTCGAAACGAATAACTGGAACGGCCTAGGGGAAAACTACACATACCGTTGTAATCGGGCGAGTTTTTACTTTCAGATGCAACAGAAATTTTGCGGATTGATCAATCCGTTCGCGAGATATGGCAGTTTGGAGATAAGAAACGCTTAAGAAACACAAAATTTTCGCAGTTCTGATGCTCGAAACGAGTAACTAGAACGGCCTAGGGGAAAAGCACGCATACTGTTGTAATCGGGCGAGTTTCTACTTTCAGATGCAACAGAAATTTTGCGGATTGATCAATCCGTTCGCGAGATATGGCAGTTTGGAGATAAGAAACGCTTGAGAAACTCAAATTTTCGCAGTTCTGATGCTCGAAACGAGTAACTAGAACGGCCTAGGGGAAAAGTGCCCATACCGTTGTAATTTGGCGAGTTTCTACTTTCTGATGCTACAGAAATTTTGCGGATTAGTCAATCCGTTCGCGAGATATGGCAGTTTGGAGGTAAGGAACGCTTGAGAAACTCAAAATTATCGCCGTTCTGATGCTCGAAACGAATAACTAGAACGGCCTAGTGGAAAAGTACGCATACCGTTGTAATCGGGCGAGTTTCTACTTTCAGACACAACAGAAATTTTTCGGATTGGTCAATCCGTTTGCGAGATGTGGCAGTTTGGAGGTAAGAAACGCTTGAGAAACTCAAAATTTTCGCAGTTGTGATGCTCGAAACGAATAACTGGAACGGCCTAGGGGAAAAGGGCCCATACCGTTGTAATTTGGCGAGTTTCTACTTTCAGATGCAACAGAAATTTTGCGGATTGATCAATCCGTTCGCGAGATATGGCAGTTTGGAGATAAGAAACGCTTGAGAAACTCAAAATTTTCTTAGTTCTGATGCTCGAAACGAGTAACTAGAGCGGCCTAGGGGAAAAGTGCGCATACCGTTGTAATCGGGCGAGTTTCTTCTTTCAGATGCAACAGAAATTTTGCGGATCGGTCAATCCGTTCGCGAGATATGGCAGTTTGGATGTAAGAAACGCTTGAGGAACTCAAAATTTTCGCAGTTCTGATGCTCGAAACGAACAACTGGAACGGCCTAGGGGAAAACTACACATACCGTTGTAATCGGGCGAGTTTCTACTTTCAGATGCAACAGAAACTTTGCGGATTGGTCATTCTGTTCGCGAGATATGGCAGTTTGGAGGTAAGAAACGCTTGAGAAACTCAAAATTTTCGCAGTTCTGATGCTCGAAACGAATAACTAGAACGGCCTAGGGGAAAAGTGCGCATACCGTTGTAATCGGGCGAGTTTCTACTTTCAGATGCAACAGAAACTTTGCGGATTGGTCATTCCGTTCGCGAGATATGGCAGTTTGGAGGTAAGAAACGCTTGAGAAACTCAAAATTTTCGCAGTTCTGATGCTCGAAACGAGTAACTAGATCGGCCTAGGGGAAAAGTGCGCATACCGTTGTAATCGGGCGAGTTTCTACTTTCAGAAGCAACAGAAATTTTGCAGATTGGTCAATCCGTTCGCGAGATATGGCAGTTTGGAGGTAGGAAACGCTTGAGAAACTCAAAATTTTCGCAGTTCTGATGCTCGAAACGAGTAACTGAAACGGCCTAGGGGAAAAGCACCCATACTGTTGTAATCGGGCGAGTCTCTACTTTCAGATGCAACAGAAATTTTGCGGATTGATCAATCCGTTCGCGGGATATGGCAGTTTGGAGATAAGAAACGATTGAGAAACTCAAAATTTTCGCAGTTCTGATGCTCGAAACGAGTAACTAGAACGGCCTAGGGGAAAAGTACGCTTACCGTTGTAATCGGGCGAGTTTCTACTTTCAGATGCAACAGAAATTTTGCGGATTGATCAATCCGTTCGCGAGATATGGCAGTTTGGAGATAAGAAACGCTTGAGAAACTCAAAATTTTCGCAGTTCTGATGCTCGAAACGAATAACTAGAACGGCCTAGGGGAAAAGTGCGCATACCGTTGTAATCGGGCGAGATTCTACTTTCAGAAGCAACAGAAATTTTGCGGATTGGTCAATCCGTTCGCGAGATATGGCAGTTTGGAGATAAGAAACGCTTGAGAAACTCAAAATTTTCGCAGTTCTGATGCTCGAAATGAATAACTGGAACGGCCTAGGGGAAAACTACACATACCGTTGTAATCGGACGAGTTTCTACTTTCAGATGCAACAGAAATTTTGCGGATCGGTCAATCCGTTCGCGAGATATGGCAGTTTGGATGTAAGAAACGCTTGAGGAACTCAAAATTTTCGCAGTTCTGATGCTCGAAACGAACAACTGGAACGGCCTAGGGGAAAACTACACATACCGTTGTAATCGGGCGAGTTTCTACTTTCAGATGCAACAGAAACTTTGCGGATTGGTCATTCCGTTCGCGAGATATGGCAGTTTGGAGGTAAGAAACGCTTGAGAAACTCAAAATTTTCGCAGTTCTGATGCTCGAAACGAATAACTAGATCGGCCTAGGGGAAAAGTGCGCATACCGTTGTAATCGGGCGAGTTTCTACTTTCAGAAGCAACAGAAATTTTGCAGATTGGTCAATCCGTTCGCGAGATATGGCAGTTTGGAGGTAGGAAACGCTTGAGAAACTCAAAATTTTCGCAGTTCTGATGCTCGAAACGAGTAACTGAAACGGCCTAGGGGAAAAGCACCCATACTGTTGTAAGCGGGCGAGTTTCTACTTTCAGATGCAACAGAAATTTTGCGGATTGATCAATCCGTTCGCGAGATATGGCAGTTTGGATATAAGAAACGCTTGAGAAACTCAAAATTTTCGCAGTTCTGATGTTCGAAACGAGTAACTAGAACGGCCTAGGGGAAAAGTACGCATACCGTTGTAATCGGCCGAGTCTCTACTTTCAGATGCAACAGAAATTTTGCGGATTGGTCAATCCGTTCGCGAGATATGGCAGTTTGTAGGTAAGAAACGCTTGAGAAACTCAAAATTTTCGCAGTTCTGATGCTCGAAACGAATAACTGGAACGGCCTAGGGGAAAACTACACATACCGTTGTAATCGGGCGAGTTTTTACTTTCAGATGCAACAGAAATTTTGCGGATTGATCAATCCGTTCGCGAGATATGGCAGTTTGGAGATAAGAAACGCTTAAGAAACACAAAATTTTCGCAGTTCTGATGCTCGAAACGAGTAACCAGAACGGCATAGGGGAAAAGCACGCATACTGTTGTAATCGGGCGAGTTTCTACTTTCAGATGCAACAGAAATTTTGCGGATTGATCAATCCGTTCGCGAGATATGGCAGTTTGGAGATAAGAAACGCTTGAGAAACTCAAATTTTCGCAGTTCTGATGCTCGAAACGAGTAACTAGAACGGCCTAGGGGAAAAGTGCCCATACCGTTGTAATTTGGCGAGTTTCTACTTTCTGATGCTACAGAAATTTTGCGGATTAGTCAATCCGTTCGCGAGATATGGCAGTTTGGAGGTAAGGAACGCTTGAGAAACTCAAAATTATCGCCGTTCTGATGCTCGAAACGAATAACTAGAACGGCCTAGTGGAAAAGTACGCATACCGTTGTAATCGGGCGAGTTTCTACTTTCAGACACAACAGAAATTTTTCGGATTGGTCAATCCGTTTGCGAGATGTGGCAGTTTGGAGGTAAGAAACGCTTGAGAAACTCAAAATTTTCGCAGTTGTGATGCTCGAAACGAATAACTGGAACGGCCTAGGGGAAAAGGGCCCATACCGTTGTAATTTGGCGAGTTTCTACTTTCAGATGCAACAGAAATTTTGCGGATTGATCAATCCGTTCGCGAGATATGGCAGTTTGGAGATAAGAAACGCTTGAGAAACTCAAAATTTTCTTAGTTCTGATGCTCGAAACGAGTAACTAGAGCGGCCTAGGGGAAAAGTGCGCATACCGTTGTAATCGGGCGAGTTTCTTCTTTCAGATGCAACAGAAATTTTGCGGATCGGTCAATCCGTTCGCGAGATATGGCAGTTTGGATGTAAGAAACGCTTGAGGAACTCAAAATTTTCGCAGTTCTGATGCTCGAAACGAACAACTGGAACGGCCTAGGGGAAAACTACACATACCGTTGTAATCGGGCGAGTTTCTACTTTCAGATGCAACAGAAACTTTGCGGATTGGTCATTCTGTTCGCGAGATATGGCAGTTTGGAGGTAAGAAACGCTTGAGAAACTCAAAATTTTCGCAGTTCTGATGCTCGAAACGAATAACTAGAACGGCCTAGGGGAAAAGTGCGCATACCGTTGTAATCGGGCGAGTTTCTACTTTCAGATGCAACAGAAACTTTGCGGATTGGTCATTCCGTTCGCGAGATATGGCAGTTTGGAGGTAAGAAACGCTTGAGAAACTCAAAATTTTCGCAGTTCTGATGCTCGAAACGAGTAACTAGATCGGCCTAGGGGAAAAGTGCGCATACCGTTGTAATCGGGCGAGTTTCTACTTTCAGAAGCAACAGAAATTTTGCAGATTGGTCAATCCGTTCGCGAGATATGGCAGTTTGGAGGTAGGAAACGCTTGAGAAACTCAAAATTTTCGCAGTTCTGATGCTCGAAACGAGTAACTGAAACGGCCTAGGGGAAAAGCACCCATACTGTTGTAATCGGGCGAGTCTCTACTTTCAGATGCAACAGAAATTTTGCGGATTGATCAATCCGTTCGCGGGATATGGCAGTTTGGAGATAAGAAACGATTGAGAAACTCAAAATTTTCGCAGTTCTGATGCTCGAAACGAGTAACTAGAACGGCCTAGGGGAAAAGTACGCTTACCGTTGTAATCGGGCGAGTTTCTACTTTCAGATGCAACAGAAATTTTGCGGATTGATCAATCCGTTCGCGAGATATGGCAGTTTGGAGATAAGAAACGCTTGAGAAACTCAAAATTTTCGCAGTTCTGATGCTCGAAACGAATAACTAGAACGGCCTAGGGGAAAAGTGCGCATACCGTTGTAATCGGGCGAGATTCTACTTTCAGAAGCAACAGAAATTTTGCGGATTGGTCAATCCGTTCGCGAGATATGGCAGTTTGGAGATAAGAAACGCTTGAGAAACTCAAAATTTTCGCAGTTCTGATGCTCGAAATGAATAACTGGAACGGCCTAGGGGAAAACTACACATACCGTTGTAATCGGACGAGTTTCTACTTTCAGATGCAACAGAAATTTTGCGGATCGGTCAATCCGTTCGCGAGATATGGCAGTTTGGATGTAAGAAACGCTTGAGGAACTCAAAATTTTCGCAGTTCTGATGCTCGAAACGAACAACTGGAACGGCCTAGGGGAAAACTACACATACCGTTGTAATCGGGCGAGTTTCTACTTTCAGATGCAACAGAAACTTTGCGGATTGGTCATTCCGTTCGCGAGATATGGCAGTTTGGAGGTAAGAAACGCTTGAGAAACTCAAAATTTTCGCAGTTCTGATGCTCGAAACGAATAACTAGATCGGCCTAGGGGAAAAGTGCGCATACCGTTGTAATCGGGCGAGTTTCTACTTTCAGAAGCAACAGAAATTTTGCAGATTGGTCAATCCGTTCGCGAGATATGGCAGTTTGGAGGTAGGAAACGCTTGAGAAACTCAAAATTTTCGCAGTTCTGATGCTCGAAACGAGTAACTGAAACGGCCTAGGGGAAAAGCACCCATACTGTTGTAATCGGGCGAGTTTCTACTTTCAGATGCAACAGAAATTTTGCGGATTGATCAATCCGTTCGCGAGATATGGCAGTTTGGAGATAAGAAACGCTTGAGAAACTCAAAATTTTCGCAGTTCTGATGCTCGAAACGAATAACTGGAACGGCCTAGGGGAAAAGGGCCCATACCGTTGTAATTTGGCGAGTTTCTACTTTCTGATGCAACAGAAATTTTGCGGATTGATCAATCCGTTCGCGAGATATGGCAGTTTGGAGATAAGAAACGCTTGAGAAACTCAAAATTTTCGCAGTTCTGATGCTCGAAACGAGTAACTAGAACGGCCTAGGGGAAAAGTACGCATACCGTTGTAATCGGCCGAGTCTCTACTTTCAGATGCAACAGAAATTTTGCGGATTGGTCAATCCGTTCGCGAGATATGGCAGTTTGTAGGTAAGAAACGCTTGAGAAACTCAAAAGTTTCGCAGTTCTGATGCTCGAAACGAATAACTGGAACGGCCTAGGGGAAAACTACACATACCGTTGTAATCGGGCGAGTTTTTACTTTCAGATGCAACAGAAATTTTGCGGATTGATCAATCCGTTCGCGAGATATGGCAGTTTGGAGATAAGAAACGCTTAAGAAACACAAAATTTTCGCAGTTCTGATGCTCGAAACGAGTAACTAGAACGGCCTAGGGGAAGAGCACGCATACTGTTGTAATCGGGCGAGTTTCTACTTTCAGATGCAACAGAAATTTTGCGGATTGATCAATCCGTTCGCGAGATATGGCAGTTTGGAGATAAGAAACGCTTGAGAAACTCAAATTTTCGCAGTTCTGATGCTCGAAACGAGTAACTAGAACGGCCTAGGGGAAAAGTGCCCATACCGTTGTAATTTGGCGAGTTTCTACTTTCTGATGCTACAGAAATTTTGCGGATTAGTCAATCCGTTCGCGAGATATGGCAGTTTGGAGGTAAGAAACGCTTGAGAAACTCAAAATTTTCGCCGTTCTGATGCTCGAAACGAATAACTAGAACGGCCTAGTGGAAAAGTACGCATACCGTTGTAATCGGGCGAGTTTCTACTTTCAGACACAACAGAAATTTTTCGGATTGGTCAATCCGTTTGCGAGATGTGGCAGTTTGGAGGTAAGAAACGCTTGAGAAACTCAAAATTTTCGCAGTTCTGATGCTCGAAACGAATAACTGGAACGGCCTAGGGGAAAAGGGCCCATACCGTTGTAATTTGGCGAGTTTCTACTTTCAGATGCAACAGAAATTTTGCGGATTGATCAATCCGTTCGCGAGATATGGCAGTTTGGAGATAAGAAACGCTTGAGAAACTCAAAATTTTCGCAGTTCTGATGCTCGAAACGAGTAACTAGAACGGCCTAGGGGAAAAGTGCGCATACCGTTGTAATCGGGCGAGTTTCTTCTTTCAGATGCAACAGAAATTTTGCGGATCGGTCAATCCGTTCGCGAGATATGGCAGTTTGGATGTAAGAAACGCTTGAGGAACTCAAAATTTTCGCAGTTCTGATGCTCGAAACGAACAACTGGAACGGCCTAGGGGAAAACTACACATACCGTTGTAATCGGGCGAGATTCTACTTTCAGAAGCAACAGAAATTTTGCAGATTGGTCAATCCGTTCGCGAGATATGGCAGTTTGGAGATAAGAAACGCGTGAGAAACTCAAAATTTTCGCAGTTCTGATGCTCGAAATGAATAACTGGAACGGCCTAGGGGAAAACTACACATACCGTTGTAATCGGACGAGTTTCTACTTTCAGATGCAACAGAAATTTTGCGGATCGGTCAATCCGTTCGCGAGATATGGCAGTTTGGATGTAAGAAACGCTTGAGGAACTCAAAATTTTCGCAGTTCTGATGCTCGAAACGAACAACTGGAACGGCCTAGGGGAAAACTACACATACCGTTGTAATCGGGCGAGTTTCTACTTTCAGATGCAACAGAAACCTTGCGGATTGGTCATTCCGTTCGCGAGATATGGCAGTTTGGAGGTAAGAAACGCTTGAGAAACTCAAAATTTTCGCAGTTCTGATGCTCGAAACGAATAACTAGATCGGCCTAGGGGAAAAGTGCGCATACCGTTGTAATCGGGCGAGTTTCTACTTTCTGATGCAACAGAAATTTTGCGGATTGATCAATCCGTTCGCGAGATATGGCAGTTTGGAGATAAGAAACGCTTGAGAAACTCAAAATTTTCGCAGTTCTGATGCTCGAAACGAGTAACTAGAACGGCCAAGGGGAAAAGTACGCTTACCGTTGTAATCGGGCGAGTTTCTACTTTCAGATGCAACAGAAATTTTGCGGATTAGTCAATCCGTTCGCGAGATATGGCATTTTGGAGGTAAGAAACGCTTGAGAAACTCAAAATTTTCGCCGTTCTGATGCTCGAAACGAATAACTAGAACGGCCTAGTGGAAAAGTACGCATACCGTTGTAATCGGGCGAGTTTCTACTTTCAGACACAACAGAAATTTTTCGGATTGGTCAATCCGTTTGCGAGATGTTGCAGTTTGGAGGTAAGAAACGCTTGAGAAACTCAAAATTTTCGCAGTTCTGATGCTCGAAACGAATAACTGGAACGGCCTAGGGGAAAAGTGCGTACACCGTTGTAATCGGGCGAGTTTCTACTTTCAGATGCAACAGAAATTTTGCGGATTGGACAATCGGTTCGCGAGATATGGCAGTTTGGAGGTAAGAAACGCTTGAGAAACTCAAAATTTTCGCAGTTCTGATGCTCGAAACGAATAACTAGAACGGCCTAGCGGAAAAGTGCGCATACCGTTGTAATCGGGCGAGTTTCTTCTTTCAGATGCAACAGAAATTTTGCGGATCGGTCAATCCGTTCGCGAGATATGGCAGTTTGGATGTAAGAAACGCTTGAGGAACTCAAAATTGTCGCAGTTCTGATGCTCGAAATGAATAACTGGAACGGCCTAGGGGAAAACTACACATACCGTTGTAATCGGACGAGTTTCTACTTTCAGATGCAACAGAAATTTTGCGGATCGGTCAATCCGTTCGCGAGATATGGCAGTTTGGATGTAAGAAACGCTTGAGGAACTCAAAATTTTCGCAGTTCTGATGCTCGAAACGAACAACTGGAACGGCCTAGGGGAAAACTACACATACCGTTGTAATCGGGCGAGTTTCTACTTTCAGATGCAACAGAAACCTTGCGGATTGGTCATTCCGTTCGCGAGATATGGCAGTTTGGAAGTAAGAAACGCTTGAGAAACTCAAAATTTTCGCAGTTCTGATGCTCGAAACGAATAACTAGATCGGCCTAGGGGAAAAGTGCGCATACCGTTGTAATCGGGCGAGTTTCTACTTTCAGAAGCAACAGAAATTTTGCGGATTGGTCAATCCGTTCGCGAGATATGGCAGTTTGGAGGTAGGAAACGCTTGAGAAACTCAAAATTTTCGCAGTTCTGATGCTCGAAACGAGTAACTGAAACGGCCTAGGGGAAAAGCACCCATACTGTTGTAATCGGGCGAGTTTCTACTTTCAGATGCAACAGAAATTTTGCGGATTGGTCAATCCGTTCGCGAGATATGGCAGTTTGGAGGTAAGAAACGCTTGAGAAACTCAAATTTTCGCAGTTCTGATGCTCGAAACGAGTAACTAGAACGGCCTAGGGGAAAAGTGCCCATACTGTTGTAATTTGGCGAGTTTCTACTTTCTGATGCAACAGAAATTTTGCGGATTGATCAATCCGTTCGCGAGATATGGCAGTTTGGAGATAAGAAACGCTTGAGAAACTCAAAATTTTCGCAGTTCTGATGCTCGAAACGAGTAACTAGAACGGCCTAGGGGAAAAGTGCCCATACCGTTGTAATTTGGGGATTTTTTTACTTTCTGATGCAACAGAAATTTTGCGGATTGATCAATCCGTTCGCGAGATATGGCAGTTTGGAGATAAGAAACGCTTGAGAAACTCAAAATTTTCGCAGTTCTGATGCTCGAAGCGAGTAACTAGAACGGCCTAGGGGAAAAGTACGCTTACCGTTGTAATCGGGCGAGTTTCTACTTTCAGATGCAACAGAAATTTTGTGGATTAGTCAATCCGTTCGCGAGATATGGCAGTTTGGAGGTAAGAAACGCTTGAGAAACTCAAAATTTTCGCAGTTCTGATGCTCGAAACGAATAACTAGAACGGCCCAGTGGAAAAGTACGCATACCGTTGTAATCGGGCGAGTTTCTACTTTCAGACACAACAGAAATTTTTCGGATTGGTCAATCCGTTTGCGAGATGTGGCAGTTTGGAGGTAAGAAACGCTTGAGAAACTCAAAATTTTCGCAGTTCTGATGCTCGAAACGAATAACTGGAACGGCCTAGGGGAAAAGGGCCCATACCGTTGTAATTTGGCGAGTTTCTACTTTCAGATGCAACAGAAATTTTGCGGATTGATCAATCCGTTCGCGAGATATGGCAGTTTGGAGGTAGGAAACGCTTGAGAAACTCAAAATATTCGCAGTTCTGATGCTCGAAACGAACAACTGGAACGGCCTAGGGGAAAACTACACATACCGTTGTAATCGGGCGAGTTTCTACTTTCAGATGCAACAGAAATTTTGCGGATCGGTCAATCCGTTCGCGAGATATGGCAGTTTGGATGTAAGAAACGCTTGAGGAACTCAAAATTTTCGCAGTTCTGATGCTCGAAACGAATAACTAGAACGGCCTAGGGGAAAAGTGCGCATACCGTTGTAATCGGGCGAGATTCTACTTTCAGAAGCAACAGAAATTTTGCAGATTGGTCAATCCGTTCGCGAGATATGGCAGTTTGGAGATAAGAAACGCTTGAGAAACTCAAAATTTTCGCAGTTCTGATGCTCGAAATGAATAACTGGAACGGCCTAGGGGAAAACTACACATACCGTTGTAATCGGACGAGTTTCTACTTTCAGATGCAACAGAAATTTTGCGGATCGGTCAATCCGTTCGCGAGATATGGCAGTTTGGATGTAAGAAACGCTTGAGGAACTCAAAATTTTCGCAGTTCTGATGCTCGAAACGAACAACTGGAACGGCCTAGGGGAAAACTACACATACCGTTGTAATCGGGCGAGTTTCTACTTTCAGATGCAAGAGAAACCTTGCGGATTGGTCATTCCGTTCGCGAGATATGGCAGTTTGGAGGTAAGAAACGCTTGAGAAACTCAAAATTTTCGCAGTTCTGATGCTCGAAACGAATAACTAGATCGGCCTAGGGGAAAAGTGCGCATACCGTTGTAATCGGGCGAGTTTCTACTTTCAGAAGCAACAGAAATTTTGCGGATTGGTCAATCCGTTCGCGAGATATGGCAGTTTGGAGGTAGGAAACGCTTGAGAAACTCAAAATTTTCGCAGTTCTGATGCTCGAAACGAGTAACTGAAACGGCCTAGGGGAAAAGCACCCATACTGTTGTAATCGGGCGAGTTTCTACTTTCAGATGCAACAGAAATTTTGCGGATCGATCAATCCGTTCGCGAGATATGGCAGTTTGGAGATAAGAAACGCTTGAGAAACTCAAATTTTCGCAGTTCTGATGCTCGAAACGAATAACTGGAACGGCCTAGGGGAAAACTACACATACCGTTGTAATCGGGCGAGTTTTTACTTTCAGATGCAACAGAAATTTTGCGGATTGATCAATCCGTTCGCGAGATATGGCAGTTTGGAGATAAGAAACGCTTAAGAAACACAAAATTTTCGCAGTTCTGATGCTCGAAACGAGTAACTAGAACGGCCTAGGGGAAAAGTGCCCATACCGTTGTAATTTGGCGAGTTTCTACTTTCTGATGCAACAGAAATTTTGCGGATTAGTCAATCCGTTCGCGAGATATGGCAGTTTGGAGGTAAGAAACGCTTGAGAAACTCAAAATTTTCGCCGTTCTGATGCTCGAAACGAATAACTAGAACGGCCTAGTGGAAAAGTACGCATACCGTTGTAATCGGGCGAGTTTCTACTTTCAGACGCAACAGAAATTTTTCGGATTGGTCAATCCGTTTGCGAGATGTGGCAGTTTGGAGGTAAGAAACGCTTGAGAGACTCAAAATTTTCGCAGTTCTGATGCTCGAAACGAATAACTGGAACGGCCTAGGGGAAAAGGGCCCATACCGTTGTAATTTGGCGAGTTTCTACTTTCAGATGCAACAGAAATTTTGCGGATTGATCAATCCGTTCGCGAGATATGGCAGTTTGGAGATAAGAAACGCTTGAGAAACTCAAAATTATCGCAGTTCTGATGCTCGAAACGAGTAACTAGAACGGCCTAGGCGAAAAGTGCGCATACCGTTGTAATCGGGCGAGTTTCTACTTTCAGAAGCAACAGAAATTTTGCGGATTGGACAATCGGTTCGCGAGATATGGCAGTTTGGAGGTAAGAAACGCTTGAGAAACTCAAAATTTGCGCAGTTCTGATGCTCGAAACGAATAACTAGAACGGCCTAGCGGAAAAGTGCGCATACCGTTGTAATCGGGCGAGTTTCTTCTTTCAGATGCAACAGAAATTTTGCGGATCGGTCAATCCGTTCGCGAGATATGGCAGTTTGGATGTAAGAAACGCTTGAGGAACTCAAAATTTTCGCAGTTCTGATGCTCGAAACGAACAACTGGAACGGCCTAGGGGAAAACTACACATACCGTTGTAATCGGGCGAGTTTCTACTTTCAGATGCAACAGAAACTTTGCGGATTGGTCATTCTGTTCGCGAGATATGGCAGTTTGGAGGTAAGAAACGCTTGAGAAACTCAAAATTTGCGCAGTTCTGATGCTCGAAACGAATAACTAGAACGGCCTAGCGGAAAAGTGCGCATACCGTTGTAATCGGGCGAGTTTCTTCTTTCAGATGCAACAGAAATTTTGCGGATCGGTCAATCCGTTCGCGAGATATGGCAGTTTGGATGTAAGAAACGCTTGAGGAACTCAAAATTTTCGCAGTTCTGATGCTCGAAACGAACAACTGGAACGGCCTAGGGGAAAACTACACATACCGTTGTAATCGGGCGAGTTTCTACTTTCAGATGCAACAGAAACTTTGCGGATTGGTCATTCTGTTCGCGAGATATGGCAGTTTGGAGGTAAGAAACGCTTGAGAAACTCAAAATTTTCGCAGTTCTGATGCTCGAAACGAATAACTAGAACTGCCTAGGGGAAAAGTGCGCATACCGTTGTAATTTGGCGAGTTTCTACTTTCAGATGCAACAGAAATTTTGCGGATTGATCAATCCGTTCGCGAGATATGGCAGTTTGGAGATAAGAAACGCTTGAGAAACTCAAAATTTTCGCAGTTCTGATGCTCGAAACGAGTAACTAGAACGGCCTAGGGGAAAAGTACGCATACCGTTGTAATCGGCCGAGTCTCTACTTTCAGATGCAACAGAAATTTTGCGGATTGGTCAATCCGTTCGCGAGATATGGCAGTTTGGAGATAAGAAACGCTTGAGAAACTCAAATTTTCGCAGTTCTGATGCTCGAAACGAGTAACTAGAACGGCCTAGGGGAAAAGTGCCCATACCGTTGTAATTTGGCGAGTTTCTACTTTCTGATGCAACAGAAATTTTGCGGATTGGTCAATCCGTTCGCGAGATATGGCAGTTTGGAGATAAGAACCGCTTGAGAAACTCAAAATTTTCGCAGTTCTGATGCTCGAAATGAATAACTGGAACGGCCTAGGGGAAAACTACATATACCGTTGTAATCGGGCGAGTTTCTACTTTCAAATGCAACAGAAATTTTGCGGATTGGTCAATCCGTTCGCGAGATATGGCACTTTGGAGGTAAGAAACGCTTGAGAAACACAAAATTTTCGCAGTTCTGATGCTCGAAACGAATAACTAGAACGGCCTAGGGGAAAAGTACGCATACCGTTGTAATCGGGCGAGTTTCTACTTTCAGATGCAACAGAAATTTTGCGGATTGGTCAATCCGTTCGCGAGATATGGCAGTTTGGAGGTAAGAAACGCTTGAGAAACTCAAAATTTTCGCAGTTCTGATGCTCGAAATGAATAACTGGAACGGCCTAGGGGAAAACTACACATACCGTTGTAATCGGGCGAGTTTCTACTTTCAGATGCAACAGAAATTTTGCGGATTGGTCATTCCGTTCGCGAGATATGGTAGTTTGGAGGTAAGAAACGCTTGAGAAACTCAAAATTTTCGCAGTTCTGATGCTCGAAACGAGTAACTAGAACGGCCTAGGGGAAAAGTGCCCATACCGTTGTAATTTGGCGAGTTTCTACTTTCTGATGCAACAGAAATTTTGCGGATCGGTCAATCCGTTCGCGAGATATGGTAGTTTGGATGTAAGAAACGCTTGAGGAACTCAAAATTTTCGCAGTTCTGATGCTCGAAACGAACAACTGGAACGGCCTAGGGGAAAATTACACATACCGTTGTAATCGGGCGAGTTTCTACTTTCAGATGCAACAGAAACTTTGCGGATTGGTCATTCCGTTCGCGAGATATGGCAGTTTGGAGGTAAGAAACGCTTGAGAAACTCAAAATTTTCGCAGTTCTGATGCTCGAAACGAATAACTAGAACGGCCTAGGGGAAAAGTGCGCACACTGTTGTAATCGGGCGAGTTTCTACTTTCAGAAGCAACCGAAATTTTGCGAATTGGTCAATCCGTTCGCGAGATATGGCAGTTTGGAGATAAGAAACGCTTGAGAAACTCAAAATTTTCGCAGTTCTGATGCTCGAAATGAATAACTGGAACGGCCTAGGGGAAAACTACACATACCGTTGTAATCGGGCGAGTTTCTACTTTCAGATGCAACAGAAATTTTGCGGATTGGTCAATCCGTTCGCGAGATATGGCAGTTTGGAGGTAAGAAACGATTGAGAAACACAAAATTTTCGCAGTTCTGATGCTCGAAACGAATAACTAGAACGGCCTAGGGGAAAAGTACGCATACCGTTGTAATCGGGCGAGTTTCTGCTTTCAGATGCAACAGAAATTTTGCGGATTGGTCAATCCGTTCGCGACATATGGCAGTTTGGAGGTAAGAAACGCTTGAGAAACTCAAAATTTTCGCAGTTCTGATGCTCGAAATGAATAACTGGAACGGCCTAGGGGAAAACTACACACACCGTTGTAATCGGGCGAGTTTCTACTTTCAGATGCAACAGAAATTTTGCGGATTGGTCAATCCGTTCGCGAGATATGGCAGTTTGGAGGTAAGAAACGCTTGAGAAACTCAAAATTTTCGCAGTTCTGATGCTCGAAACGAATAACTAGAACAGCCTAGGGGAAAAGTACGCATACCGTTGTAATCGGGCGAGTTTCTACTTTCAGATGCAACAGAAATTTTGCGGATTTGTCAATCCGTTCGCGAGATATGGAAGTTTGGAGGTAAGAAACGCTTGAGAAACACAAAATTTTCGCAGTTCTGATGCTCGAAACGAATAACTAGAACGGCCTAGGGGAAAAGTACGCATACCGTTGTAATCGGGCGAGTTTCTACTTTCAGATGCAACAGAAATTTTGCGGATTGGTCAATCCGTTCGCGAGATAAGGCAGTTTGGAGGTAAGAAACGCTTGAGAAACTCAAAATTTTCGCAGTTCTGATGCTCGAAATGAATAACTGGAACGGCCTAGGGGAAAACTACACACACCGTTGTAATCGGGCGAGTTTCTACTTTCAGATGCAACAGAAATTTTGCGGATTGGTCAATCCGTTCGCGAGATATGGCAGTTTGGAGGTAAGAAACGCTTGAGAAACTCAAAATTTTCGCATTTCTAATGCTCGAAACGAATAACTAGAACGGCCTAGGGGAAAAGTACGCATACCGTTGTAATCGGGCGAGTCTCTACTTTCAGATGCAACAGAAATTTTGCGGATTGGTCAATCCGTTCGCGAGATATGGCAGTTCGGAGGTAAGAAACGCTTGAGAAACTCAAAATTTTCGCAGTTCTGATGCTCGAAATGAATAACTGGAACGGCCTAGGGGAAAACTACACATACCGTTGTAATCGGGCGAGTTTCTACTTTCAGATGCAACAGAAACTTTGCGGATTGGTCATTCCGTTCGCGAGATATGGCAGTTTGGAGGTAAGAAACGCTTGAGAAACTCAAAATTTTCGCAGTTCTGATGCTCGAAACGAGTAACTAGAACGGCCTAGGGGAAAAGTGCCCATACCGTTGTAATTTGGCGAGTTTCCACTTTCTGATGCAAAAGAAATTTTGCGGATCGGTCAATCCGTTCGCGAGATATGGTAGTTTGGATGAAAGAAACGCTTGAGGAACTCAAAATTTTCGCAGTTCTGATGCTCGAAACGAACAACTGGAACGGCCTAGGGGAAAACTACACATACCGTTGTAATCGGGCGAGTTTCTACTTTCAGATGCAACAGAAACTTTGCGGATTGGTCATTCCGTTCGCGAGATATGGCAGTTTGGAGGTAAGAAACGCTTGAGAAACTCAAAATTTTCGCAGTTCTGATGCTCGAAACGAGTAACTAGAACGGCCTAGGGGAAAAGTGCCCATACCGTTGTAATTTGGCGAGTTTCTACTTTCTGATGCAATAGAAATTTTGCGGATCGGTCAATCCGTTCGCGAGTTATGGTAGTTTGGATGTAAGAAACGCTTGAGGAACTCAAAATTTTCGCAGTTCTGATGCTCGAAACGAACAACTGGAACGGCCTAGGGGAAAACTACACATACCGTTGTAATCGGGCGAGTTTCTACTTTCAGATGCAACAGAAACTTTGCGGATTGGTCATTCCGTTCGCGAGATATGGCAGTTTGGAGGTAAGAAACGCTTGAGAAACTCAAAATTTTTCGCAGTTCTGATGCTCGAAACGAATAACTAGAACGGCCTAGGGGAAAAGTGCGCACATCGTTGTAATCGGGCGAGTTTCTACTTTCAGAAGCAACAGAAATTTTGCGGATTGGTCAATCCGTTCGCGAGATATGGCAGTTTGGAGATAAGAAACGCTTGAGAAACTCAAAATTTTCGCAGTTCTGATGCTCGAAATGAATAACTGGAACGGCCTAGGGGAAAACTACACATACCGTTGTAATCGGGCGAGTTTCTACTTTCAGATGCAACAGAAATTTTGCGGATTGGTCAATCCGTTCGCGAGATATGGCAGTTTGGAGGTAAGAAACGCTTGAGAAACACAAAATTTTCGCAGTTCTGATGCTCGAAACGAATAACTAGAACGGCCTAGGGGAAAAGTACGCATACCGTTGTAATCGGGCGAGTTTCTACTTTCAGATGCAACAGAAATTTTGCGGATTGGTCAATCCGTTCGCGAGATATGGCAGTTTGGAGATAAGAAACGATTGAGAAACACAAAATTTTCGCAGTTCTGATACTCGAAACGAGTAACTAGAACGGCCTAGGGGAAAAGCACGCATACTGTTGTAATCGGGCGAGTTTCTACTTTCAGATGCAACAGAAATTTTGCGGATTGATCAATCCGTTCGCGAGATATGGCAGTTTGGAGATAAGAAACGCTTGAGAAACTCAAATTTTCGCAGTTCTGATGCTCGAAACGAGTAACTAGAACGGCCTAGGGGAAGTGTGCCCATACCGTTGTAATTTGGCGAGTTTCTACTTTCTGATGCAACAGAAATTTTGCGGATTGATCAATCCGTTCGCGAGATATGGCAGTTTGGAGATAAGAAACGCTTGAGAAACTCAAAATTTTCGCTCTTCTGATGCTCGAAACGAGTAACTAGAACGGCCTAGGGGAAAAGCACGCTTACCGTTGTAATGGGGCGAGTTTCTACTTTCAGATGCAACAGAAATTTTGCGGATTATTCAATCCGTTCGCGAGATATGGCA
This sequence comes from Ptiloglossa arizonensis, assembly GCF_051014685.1. NCBI lineage: Eukaryota > Metazoa > Arthropoda > Insecta > Hymenoptera > Colletidae > Ptiloglossa > Ptiloglossa arizonensis. The sequence continues at coordinate 428,499 of NW_027478689.1, read as the reverse complement.
GTTTGGAGGTAAGAAACGCTTGAGAAACTCATAATTTTCGCCGTTCTGATGCTCGAAACGAATAACTAGAACGGCCTAGGGGAAAAGTACGCATACCGTTGTAATCGGGCGAGTTTCTGCTTTAAGATGCAACAGAAATTTTGCGGATTGGTCAATCCGTTCGCGAGATATGGCAGTTTGTAGGTAAGAAACGCTTGAGAAACTCAAAATTTTCGCAGTTCTGATGCTCGAAACGAATAACTGGAACGGCCTAGGGGAAAACTACACATACCGTTGTAATCGGGCGAGTTTCTACTTTCAGATGCAACAGAAATTTTGCGGATTGATCAATCCGTTCGCGAGATATGGCAGTTTGGAGATAAGAAACGCTTGAGAAACTCAAAATTTTCGCCGTTCTGATGCTCGAAACGAATAACTAGAACGGCCTAGGGGAAAAGTGCGCGTACCGTTGTAATCGGGCGAGTTTCTACTTTCAGATGCAACAGAAATTTTGCGGATTGGTCAATCCCTTCGCGAGATATGGCAGTTTGGAGATAAGAAACGCTTGAGAAACTCCAAATTTTCGCAGTTCTGATGCTCGAAACGAGTAACTAGAACGGCCTAGGGGAAAAGTACGCTTACCGTTGTAATTGGGCGAGTTTCTACTTTCAGATGCAACAGAAATTTTGCGGATTAGTCATTCCGTTCGCGAGATATGGCAGTTTGGAGGTAAGAAACGCTTGAGAAACTCAAAATTTTCGCAGTTCTGATGCTCGAAACGAATAACTAGATCGGCCTAGGGGAAATGTGCGCATACCGTTGTAATCGGGCGAGTTTCTACTTTCAGAAGCAACAGAAATTTTACGGATTGGTCAATCCGTTCGCGAGATATGGCAGTTTGGAGGTAGGAAACGCTTGAGAAACTCAAAATTTTCGCAGTTCTGATGCTCGAAATGAATAACTGGAACGGCCTAGGGGAAAACTACACACACCGTTGTAATCGGGCGAGTTTCTACTTTCAGATGCAACAGAAATTTTGCGGATTGGTCAATCCGTTCGCGAGATATGGCAGTTTGGAGGTAAGAAACGCTTGAGAAACTCAAAATTTTCGCAGTTCTGATGCTCGAAACGAATAACTAGAACAGCCTAGGGGAAAAGTACGCATACCGTTGTAATCGGGCGAGTTTCTACTTTCAGATGCAACAGAAATTTTGCGGATTTGTCAATCCGTTCGCGAGATATGGAAGTTTGGAGGTAAGAAACGCTTGAGAAACACAAAATTTTCGCAGTTCTGATGCTCGAAACGAATAACTAGAACGGCCTAGGGGAAAAGTACGCATACCGTTGTAATCGGGCGAGTTTCTACTTTCAGATGCAACAGAAATTTTGCGGATTGGTCAATCCGTTCGCGAGATAAGGCAGTTTGGAGGTAAGAAACGCTTGAGAAACTCAAAATTTTCGCAGTTCTGATGCTCGAAATGAATAACTGGAACGGCCTAGGGGAAAACTACACACACCGTTGTAAACGGGCGAGTTTCTACTTTCAGATGCAACAGAAATTTTGCGGATTGGTCAATCCGTTCGCGAGATATGGCAGTTTGGAGGTAAGAAACGCTTGAGAAACTCAAAATTTTCGCATTTCTAATGCTCGAAACGAATAACTAGAACGGCCTAGGGGAAAAGTACGCATACCGTTGTAATCGGGCGAGTCTCTACTTTCAGATGCAACAGAAATTTTGCGGATTGGTCAATCCGTTCGCGAGATATGGCAGTTTGGAGGTAAGAAACGCTTGAGAAACTCAAAATTTTCGCAGTTCTGATGCTCGAAATGAATAACTGGAACGGCCTAGGGGAAAACTACACATACCGTTGTAATCGGGCGAGTTTCTACTTTCAGATGCAACAGAAACTTTGCGGATTGGTCATTCCGTTCGCGAGATATGGCAGTTTGGAGGTAAGAAACGCTTGAGAAACTCAAAATTTTCGCAGTTCTGATGCTCGAAACGAGTAACTAGAACGGCCTAGGGGAAAAGTGCCCATACCGTTGTAATTTGGCGAGTTTCCACTTTCTGATGCAAAAGAAATTTTGCGGATCGGTCAATCCGTTCGCGAGATATGGTAGTTTGGATGAAAGAAACGCTTGAGGAACTCAAAATTTTCGCAGTTCTGATGCTCGAAACGAACAACTGGAACGGCCTAGGGGAAAACTACACATACCGTTGTAATCGGGCGAGTTTCTACTTTCAGATGCAACAGAAACTTTGCGGATTGGTCATTCCGTTCGCGAGATATGGCAGTTTGGAGGTAAGAAACGCTTGAGAAACTCAAAATTTTCGCAGTTCTGATGCTCGAAACGAGTAACTAGAACGGCCTAGGGGAAAAGTGCCCATACCGTTGTAATTTGGCGAGTTTCTACTTTCTGATGCAATAGAAATTTTGCGGATCGGTCAATCCGTTCGCGAGATATGGTAGTTTGGATGTAAGAAACGCTTGAGGAACTCAAAATTTTCGCAGTTCTGATGCTCGAAACGAACAACTGGAACGGCCTAGGGGAAAACTACACATACCGTTGTAATCGGGCGAGTTTCTACTTTCAGATGCAACAGAAACTTTGCGGATTGGTCATTCCGTTCGCGAGATATGGCAGTTTGGAGGTAAGAAACGCTTGAGAAACTCAAAATTTTTCGCAGTTCTGATGCTCGAAACGAATAACTAGAACGGCCTAGGGGAAAAGTGCGCACATCGTTGTAATCGGGCGAGTTTCTACTTTCAGAAGCAACAGAAATTTTGCGGATTGGTCAATCCGTTCGCGAGATATGGCAGTTTGGAGATAAGAAACGCTTGAGAAACTCAAAATTTTCGCAGTTCTGATGCTCGAAATGAATAACTGGAACGGCCTAGGGGAAAACTACACATACCGTTGTAATCGGGCGAGTTTCTACTTTCAGATGCAACAGAAATTTTGCGGATTGGTCAATCCGTTCGCGAGATATGGCAGTTTGGAGGTAAGAAACGCTTGAGAAACACAAAATTTTCGCAGTTCTGATGCTCGAAACGAATAACTAGAACGGCCTAGGGGAAAAGTACGCATACCGTTGTAATCGGGCGAGTTTCTACTTTCAGATGCAACAGAAATTTTGCGGATTGGTCAATCCGTTCGCGAGATATGGCAGTTTGGAGATAAGAAACGCTTGAGAAACACAAAATTTTCGCAGTTCTGATACTCGAAACGAGTAACTAGAACGGCCTAGGGGAAAAGCACGCATACTGTTGTAATCGGGCGAGTTTCTACTTTCAGATGCAACAGAAATTTTGCGGATTGATCAATCCGTTCGCGAGATATGGCAGTTTGGAGATAAGAAACGCTTGAGAAACTCAAATTTTCGCAGTTCTGATGCTCGAAACGAGTAACTAGAACGGCCTAGGGGAAATGTGCCCATACCGTTGTAATTTGGCGAGTTTCTACTTTCTGATGCAACAGAAATTTTGCGGATTGATCAATCCGTTCGCGAGATATGGCAGTTTGGAGATAAGAAACGCTTGAGAAACTCAAAATTTTCGCTCTTCTGATGCTCGAAACGAGTAACTAGAACGGCCTAGGGGAAAAGCACGCTTACCGTTGTAATCGGGCGAGTTTCTACTTTCAGATGCAACAGAAATTTTGCGGATTATTCAATCCGTTCGCGAGATATGGCAGTTTGGAGGTAAGAAACGCTTGAGAAACTCATAATTTTCGCCGTTCTGATGCTCGAAACGAATAACTAGAACGGCCTAGGGGAAAAGTACGCATACCGTTGTAATCGGGCGAGTTTCTGCTTTAAGATGCAACAGAAATTTTGCGGATTGGTCAATCCCTTCGCGAGATATGGCAGTTTGGAGATAAGAAACGCTTGAGAAACTCCAAATTTTCGCAGTTCTGATGCTCGAAACGAGTAACTAGAACGGCCTAGGGGAAAAGTACGCTTACCGTTGTAATTGGGCGAGTTTCTACTTTCAGATGCAACAGAAATTTTGCGGATTAGTCATTCCGTTCGCGAGATATGGCAGTTTGGAGGTAAGAAACGCTTGAGAAACTCAAAATTTTCGCAGTTCTGATGCTCGAAACGAATAACTAGATCGGCCTAGGGGAAATGTGCGCATACCGTTGTAATCGGGCGAGTTTCTACTTTCAGAAGCAACAGAAATTTTACGGATTGGTCAATCCGTTCGCGAGATATGGCAGTTTGGAGGTAGGAAACGCTTGAGAAACTCAAAATTTTCGCAGTTCTGATGCTCGAAACGAGTAACTAGAACGGCCTAGGGGAAAAGTGCCCATACCGTTGTAATTTGGCGAGTTTCTACTTTCTGATGCAACAGAAATTTTGCGGATTGATCAATCCGTTCGCGAGATATGGCAGTTTGGAGATAAGAAACGCTTGAGAAACTCAAAATTTTCGAAGTTCTGATGCTCGAAACGAGTAACTAGAACGGCCTAGGGGAAAAGTACGCTTACCGTTGAAATCGGGCGAGTTTCTACTTTCAGATGCAACAGAAATTTTGTGGATTAGTCAATCCGTTCGCGAGATATGGCAGTTTGGAGGTAAGAAACGCTTGAGAAACTCAAAATTTTCGCAGTTCTGATGCTCGAAACGAATAACTGGAACGGCCTAGGGGAAAAGGGCCCATACCGTTGTAATATGGCGAGTTTCTACTTTCAGATGCAACAGAAATTTTGCGGATTGATCAATCCGTTCGGGAGATATGGCAGTTTGGAGATAAGAAACGCTTGAGAAACTCAAAATTTTCGCAGTTCTGATGCTCGAAACGAGTAACTAGAACGGCCTAGGGGAAAAGCACGCATACTGTTGTAATCGGGCGAGTTTCTACTTTCAGATGCAACAGAAATTTTGCGGATTGATCAATCCGTTCGCGAGATATGGCAGTTTGGAGATAAGAAACGCTTGAGAAACTCAAAATTTTCGCAGTTCTGATGCTCGAAACGAGTAACTAGAACGGCCTAGGGGAAAAGTACGCTTACCGTTGTAATCGGGCGAGTTTCTACTTTCAGATGCAACAGAAATTTTGCGGATTAGTCAATCCGTTCGCGAGATATGGCAGTTTGGAGGTAAGAAACGCTTGAGAAACTCAAAATTTTCGCCGTTCTGATGCTCGAAACGAATAACTAGAACGGCCTAGTGGAAAAGTACGCATACCGTTGTAATCGGGCGAGTTTCTACTTTCAGACACAACAGAAATTTTTCGGATTGGTCAATCCGTTTGCGAGATGTGGCAGTTTGGAGGTAAGAAACGCTTGAGAAACTCAAAATTTTCGCAGTTCTGATGCTCGAAACGAATAACTGGAACGGCCTAGGGGAAAAGGGCCCATACCGTTGTAATTTGGCGAGTTTCTACTTTCAGATGCAACAGAAATTTTGCGGATTGATCAATCCGTTCGCGAGATATGGCAGTTTGGAGATAAGAAACGCTTGAGAAACTCAAAATTTTCGCAGTTCTGATGCTCGAAACGAGTAACTAGAACGGCCTAGGGGAAAAGTGCGCATACCGTTGTAATCGGGCGAGTTTCTACTTTCAGAAGCAACAGAAATTTTGCGGATTGGACAATCGGTTCGCGAGATATGGCAGTTTGGAGGTAAGAAACGCTTGAGAAACTCAAAATTTTCGCAGTTCTGATGCTCGAAACGAATAACTAGAACGGCCTAGGGGAAAAGTGCGCATACCGTTGTAATCGGGCGAGATTCTACTTTCAGAAGCAACAGAAATTTTGCGGATTGGTCAATCCGTTCGCGAGATATGGCAGTTTGGAGATAAGAAACGCTTGAGAAACTCAAAATTTTCGCAGTTCTGATGCTCGAAATGAATAACTGGAACGGCCTAGGGGAAAACTACACATACCGTTGTAATCGGGCGAGTTTCTACTTTCAGACATAACTGAAATTTTTCGGATTGGTCAATCCGTTTGCGAGATGTGGCAGTTTGGAGGTAAGAAACGCTTGAGAAACTCAAAATTTTCGCAGTTCTGATGCTCGAAACGAATAACTGGAACGGCCTAGGGGAAAACTACACATACCGTTGTAATCGGGCGAGTTTTTACTTTCAGATGTAACAGAAATTTTGCGGATTGGTCAATCCGTTCGCGAGATATGGCAGTTTGTAGGTAAGAAACGCTTGAGAAACTCAAAATTTTCGCAGTTCTGATGCTCGAAACGAATAACTGGAACGGCCTAGGGGAAAACTACACATACCGTTGTAATCGGGCGAGTTTTTACTTTCAGATGCAACAGAAATTTTGCGGATTGATCAATCCGTTCGCGAGATATGGCAGTTTGGAGATAAGAAACGCTTAAGAAACACAAAATTTTCGCAGTTCTGATGCTCGAAACGAGTAACTAGAACGGCATAGGGGAAAAGCACGCATACTGTTGTAATCGGGCGAGTTTCTACTTTCAGATGCAACAGAAATTTTGCGGATTGATCAATCCGTTCGCGAGATATGGCAGTTTGGAGATAAGAAACGCTTGAGAAACTCAAATTTTCGCAGTTCTGATGCTCGAAACGAGTAACTAGAACGGCCTAGGGGAAAAGTGCCCATACCGTTGTAATTTGGCGAGTTTCTACTTTCTGATGCAACAGAAATTTTGCGGATTGGTCAATCCTTTCGCGAGATATGGCAGTTTGGAGATAAGAAACGCTTGAGAAACTCAAAATTTTCGCAGTTCTGATGCTCGAAATGAATAACTGGAACGGCCTAGGGGAAAACTACACATACCGTTGTAATCGGGCGAGTTTCTACTTTCAGACACAACAGAAATTTTTCGGATTGGTCAATCCGTTTGCGAGATGTGGCAGTTTGGAGGTAAGAAACGCTTGAGAAACTCAAAATTTTCGCAGTTCTGATGCTCGAAACGAATAACTGGAACGGCCTAGGGGAAAACTACACATACCGTTGTAATCGGGCGAGTTTTTACTTTCAGACACAACAGAAATTTTTCGGATTGGTCAATCCGTTTGCGAGATGTGGCAGTTTGGAGGTAAGAAACGCTTGAGAAACTCAAAATTTTCGCAGTTCTGATGCTCGAAACGAATAACTGGAACGGCCTAGGGGAAAACTACACATACCGTTGTAATCGGGCGAGTTTTTACTTTCAGATGCAACAGAAATTTTGCGGATTGGTCAATCCGTTCGCGAGATATGGCAGTTTGTATGTAAGAAACGCTTGAGAAACTCAAAATTTTCGCAGTTCTGATGCTCGAAACGAATAACTGGAACGGCCTAGGGGAAAACTACACATACCGTTGTAATCGGGCGAGTTTTTACTTTCAGATGCAACAGAAATTTTGCGGATTGATCAATCCGTTCGCGAGATATGGCAGTTTGGAGATAAGAAACGCTTAAGAAACACAAAATTTTCGCAGTTCTGATCCTCGAAACGAGTAACTAGAACGGCATAGGGGAAAAGCACGCATACTGTTGTAATCGGGCGAGTTTCTACTTTCAGATGCAACAGAAATTTTGCGGATTGATCAATCCGTTCGCGAGATATGGCAGTTTGGAGATAAGAAACGCTTGAGAAACTCAAATTTTCGCAGTTCTGATGCTCGAAACGAGTAACTAGAACGGCCTAGGGGAAAAGTGCCCATACCGTTGTAATTTGGCGAGTTTCTACTTTCTGATACAACAGAAATTTTGCGGATTGATCAATCCGTTCGCGAGATATGGCAGTTTGGAGATAAGAAACGCTTGAGAAACTCAAAATTTTCGCAGTTCTGATGCTCGAAACGAGTAACTAGAACGGCCTAGGGGAAAAGTACGCTTACCGTTGTAATCGGGCGAGTTTCTACTTTCAGATGCAACAGAAATTTTGCGGATTAGTCAATCCGTTCGCGAGATATGGCAGTTTGGAGGTAAGAAACGCTTGAGAAACTCAAAATTTTCGCAGTTCTGATGCTCGAAACGAATAACTGGAACGGCATAGGGGAAAAGGGCCCATACCGTTGTAATTTGGCGAGTTTCTACTTTCAGATGCAACAGAAATTTTGCGGATTGATCAATCCGTTCGCGAGATATGGCAGTTTGGAGATAAGAAACGCTTGAGAAACTCAAAATTTTCGCAGTTCTGATGCTCGAAACGAGTAACTAGAACGGCCTAGGGGAAAAGTACGCATACCGTTGTAATCGGCCGAGTCTCTACTTTCAGATGCAACAGAAATTTTGCGGATTGGTCAATCCGTTCGCGAGATATGGCAGTTTGTAGGTAAGAAACGCTTGAGAAACTCAAAATTTTCGCAGTTCTGATGCTCGAAACGAATAACTGGAACGGCCTAGGGGAAAACTACACATACCGTTGTAATCGGGCGAGTTTTTACTTTCAGATGCAACAGAAATTTTGCGGATTGATCAATCCGTTCGCGAGATATGGCAGTTTGGAGATAAGAAACGCTTAAGAAACACAAAATTTTCGCAGTTCTGATGCTCGAAACGAGTAACTAGAACGGCCTAGGGGAAAAGCACGCATACTGTTGTAATCGGGCGAGTTTCTACTTTCAGATGCAACAGAAATTTTGCGGATTGATCAATCCGTTCGCGAGATATGGCAGTTTGGAGATAAGAAACGCTTGAGAAACTCAAATTTTCGCAGTTCTGATGCTCGAAACGAGTAACTAGAACGTCCTAGGGGAAAAGTGCCCATACCGTTGTAATTTGGCGAGTTTCTACTTTCTGATGCTACAGAAATTTTGCGGATTAGTGAATCCGTTCGCGAGATATGGCAGTTTGGAGGTAAGAAACGCTTGAGAAACTCAAAATTTTCGCCGTTCTGATGCTCGAAACGAATAACTAGAACGGCCTAGTGGAAAAGTACGCATACCGTTGTAATCGGGCGAGTTTCTACTTTCAGACACAACAGAAATTTTTCGGATTGGTCAATCCGTTTGCGAGATGTGGCAGTTTGGAGGTAAGAAACGCTTGAGAAACTCAAAATTTTCGCAGTTCTGATGCTCGAAACGAATAACTGGAACGGCCTAGGGGAAAAGGGCCCATACCGTTGTAATTTGGCGAGTTTCTACTTTCAGATGCAACAGAAATTTTGCGGATTGATCAATCCGTTCGCGAGATATGGCAGTTTGGAGATAAGAAACGTTTGAGAAACTCAAAATTTTCGCAGTTCTGATGCTCGAAACGAGTAACTAGAGCGGCCTAGGGGAAAAGCGCGCATACCGTTGTAATCGGGCGAGTTTCTTCTTTCAGATGCAACAGAAATTTTGCGGATCGGTCAATCCGTTCGCGAGATATGGCAGTTTGGATGTAAGAAACGCTTGAGGAACTCAAAATTTTCGCAGTTCTGATGCTCGAAACGAACAACTGGAACGGCCTAGGGGAAAAGTACACATACCGTTGTAATCGGGCGAGTTTCTACTTTCAGATGCAACAGAAACTTTGCGGATTGGTCATTCTGTTCGCGAGATATGGCAGTTTGGAGGTAAGAAACGCTTGAGAAACTCAAAATTTTCGCAGTTCTGATGCTCGAAACGAATAACTAGAACGGCCTAGGGGAAAAGTGCGCATACCGTTGTAATCGGGCGAGATTCTACTTTCAGAAGCAACAGAAATTTTGCAGATTGGTCAATCCGTTCGCGAGATATGGCAGTTTGGAGATAAGAAACGCTTGAGAAACTCAAAATTTTCGCAGTTCTGATGCTCGAAATGAATAACTGGAACGGCCTAGGGGAAAACTACACATACCGTTGTAATCGGACGAGTTTCTACTTTCAGATGCAACAGAAATTTTGCGGATCGGTCAATCCGTTCGCGAGATATGGCAGTTTGGATGTAAGAAACGCTTGAGGAACTCAAAATTTTCGCAGTTCTGATGCTCGAAACGAACAACTGGAACGGCCTAGGGGAAAACTACACATACCGTTGTAATCGGGCGAGTTTCTACTTTCAGATGCAACAGAAACCTTGCGGATTGGTCATTCCGTTCGCGAGATATGGCAGTTTGGAGGTAAGAAACGCTTGAGAAACTCAAAATTTTCGCAGTTCTGATGCTCGAAACGAATAACTAGATCGGCCTAGGGGAAAAGTGCGCATACCGTTGTAATCGGGCGAGTTTCTACTTTCTGATGCAACAGAAATTTTGCGGATTGATCAATCCGTTCGCGAGATATGGCAGTTTGGAGATAAGAAACGCTTGAGAAACTCAAAATTTTCGCAGTTCTGATGCTCGAAACGAGTAACTAGAACGGCCTAGGGGAAAAGTACGCTTACCGTTGTAATCGGGCGAGTTTCTACTTTCAGATGCAACAGAAATTTTGCGGATTAGTCAATCCGTTCGCGAGATATGGCAGTTTGGAGGTAAGAAACGCTTGAGAAACTCAAAATTTTCGCCGTTCTGATGCTCGAAACGAATAACTAGGACGGCCTAGGGGAAAAGTGCGCATACCGTTGTAATCGGGCGAGATTCTACTTTCAGAAGCAACAGAAATTTTGCGGATTGGTCAATCCGTTCGCGAGATATGGCAGTTTGGAGATAAGAAACGCTTGAGAAACTCAAAATTTTCGCAGTTCTGATGCTCGAAATGAATAACTGGAACGGCCTAGGGGAAAACTACACATACCGTTGTAATCGGGCGAGTTTTTACTTTCAGATGCAACAGAAATTTTGCGGATTGGTCAATCCGTTCGCGAGATATGGCAGTTTGTATGTAAGAAACGCTTGAGAAACTCAAAATTTTCGCAGTTCTGATGCTCGAAACGAATAACTGGAACGGCCTAGGGGAAAACTACACATACCGTTGTAATCGGGCGAGTTTTTACTTTCAGATGCAACAGAAATTTTGCGGATTGATCAATCCGTTCGCGAGATATGGCAGTTTGGAGATAAGAAACGCTTAAGAAACACAAAATTTTCGCAGTTCTGATCCTCGAAACGAGTAACTAGAACGGCATAGGGGAAAAGCACGCATACTGTTGTAATCGGGCGAGTTTCTACTTTCAGATGCAACAGAAATTTTGCGGATTGATCAATCCGTTCGCGAGATATGGCAGTTTGGAGATAAGAAACGCTTGAGAAACTCAAATTTTCGCAGTTCTGATGCTCGAAACGAGTAACTAGAACGGCCTAGGGGAAAAGTGCCCATACCGTTGTAATTTGGCGAGTTTCTACTTTCTGATACAACAGAAATTTTGCGGATTGATCAATCCGTTCGCGAGATATGGCAGTTTGGAGATAAGAAACGCTTGAGAAACTCAAAATTTTCGCAGTTCTGATGCTCGAAACGAGTAACTAGAACGGCCTAGGGGAAAAGTACGCTTACCGTTGTAATCGGGCGAGTTTCTACTTTCAGATGCAACAGAAATTTTGCGGATTAGTCAATCCGTTCGCGAGATATGGCAGTTTGGAGGTAAGAAACGCTTGAGAAACTCAAAATTTTCGCAGTTCTGATGCTCGAAACGAATAACTGGAACGGCATAGGGGAAAAGGGCCCATACCGTTGTAATTTGGCGAGTTTCTACTTTCAGATGCAACAGAAATTTTGCGGATTGATCAATCCGTTCGCGAGATATGGCAGTTTGGAGATAAGAAACGCTTGAGAAACTCAAAATTTTCGCAGTTCTGATGCTCGAAACGAGTAACTAGAACGGCCTAGGGGAAAAGTACGCATACCGTTGTAATCGGCCGAGTCTCTACTTTCAGATGCAACAGAAATTTTGCGGATTGGTCAATCCGTTCGCGAGATATGGCAGTTTGTAGGTAAGAAACGCTTGAGAAACTCAAAATTTTCGCAGTTCTGATGCTCGAAACGAATAACTGGAACGGCCTAGGGGAAAACTACACATACCGTTGTAATCGGGCGAGTTTTTACTTTCAGATGCAACAGAAATTTTGCGGATTGATCAATCCGTTCGCGAGATATGGCAGTTTGGAGATAAGAAACGCTTAAGAAACACAAAATTTTCGCAGTTCTGATGCTCGAAACGAGTAACTAGAACGGCCTAGGGGAAAAGCACGCATACTGTTGTAATCGGGCGAGTTTCTACTTTCAGATGCAACAGAAATTTTGCGGATTGATCAATCCGTTCGCGAGATATGGCAGTTTGGAGATAAGAAACGCTTGAGAAACTCAAATTTTCGCAGTTCTGATGCTCGAAACGAGTAACTAGAACGTCCTAGGGGAAAAGTGCCCATACCGTTGTAATTTGGCGAGTTTCTACTTTCTGATGCTACAGAAATTTTGCGGATTAGTGAATCCGTTCGCGAGATATGGCAGTTTGGAGGTAAGAAACGCTTGAGAAACTCAAAATTTTCGCCGTTCTGATGCTCGAAACGAATAACTAGAACGGCCTAGTGGAAAAGTACGCATACCGTTGTAATCGGGCGAGTTTCTACTTTCAGACACAACAGAAATTTTTCGGATTGGTCAATCCGTTTGCGAGATGTGGCAGTTTGGAGGTAAGAAACGCTTGAGAAACTCAAAATTTTCGCAGTTCTGATGCTCGAAACGAATAACTGGAACGGCCTAGGGGAAAAGGGCCCATACCGTTGTAATTTGGCGAGTTTCTACTTTCAGATGCAACAGAAATTTTGCGGATTGATCAATCCGTTCGCGAGATATGGCAGTTTGGAGATAAGAAACGTTTGAGAAACTCAAAATTTTCGCAGTTCTGATGCTCGAAACGAATAACTGGAACGGCCTAGGGGAAAAGGGCCCATACCGTTGTAATCGGGCGAGTTTCTTCTTTCAGATGCAACAGAAATTTTGCGGATCGGTCAATCCGTTCGCGAGATATGGCAGTTTGGATGTAAGAAACGCTTGAGGAACTCAAAATTTTCGCAGTTCTGATGCTCGAAACGAACAACTGGAACGGCCTAGGGGAAAAGTACACATACCGTTGTAATCGGGCGAGTTTCTACTTTCAGATGCAACAGAAACTTTGCGGATTGGTCATTCTGTTCGCGAGATATGGCAGTTTGGAGGTAAGAAACGCTTGAGAAACTCAAAATTTTCGCAGTTCTGATGCTCGAAACGAATAACTAGAACGGCCTAGGGGAAAAGTGCGCATACCGTTGTAATCGGGCGAGATTCTACTTTCAGAAGCAACAGAAATTTTGCAGATTGGTCAATCCGTTCGCGAGATATGGCAGTTTGGAGATAAGAAACGCTTGAGAAACTCAAAATTTTCGCAGTTCTGATGCTCGAAATGAATAACTGGAACGGCCTAGGGGAAAACTACACATACCGTTGTAATCGGACGAGTTTCTACTTTCAGATGCAACAGAAATTTTGCGGATCGGTCAATCCGTTCGCGAGATATGGCAGTTTGGATGTAAGAAACGCTTGAGGAACTCAAAATTTTCGCAGTTCTGATGCTCGAAACGAACAACTGGAACGGCCTAGGGGAAAACTACACATACCGTTGTAATCGGGCGAGTTTCTACTTTCAGATGCAACAGAAACCTTGCGGATTGGTCATTCCGTTCGCGAGATATGGCAGTTTGGAGGTAAGAAACGCTTGAGAAACTCAAAATTTTCGCAGTTCTGATGCTCGAAACGAATAACTAGATCGGCCTAGGGGAAAAGTGCGCATACCGTTGTAATCGGGCGAGTTTCTACTTTCTGATGCAACAGAAATTTTGCGGATTGATCAATCCGTTCGCGAGATATGGCAGTTTGGAGATAAGAAACGCTTGAGAAACTCAAAATTTTCGCAGTTCTGATGCTCGAAACGAGTAACTAGAACGGCCTAGGGGAAAAGTACGCTTACCGTTGTAATCGGGCGAGTTTCTACTTTCAGATGCAACAGAAATTTTGCGGATTAGTCAATCCGTTCGCGAGATATGGCAGTTTGGAGGTAAGAAACGCTTGAGAAACTCAAAATTTTCGCCGTTCTGATGCTCGAAACGAATAACTAGGACGGCCTAGGGGAAAAGTGCGCATACCGTTGTAATCGGGCGAGATTCTACTTTCAGAAGCAACAGAAATTTTGCGGATTGGTCAATCCGTTCGCGAGATATGGCAGTTTGGAGATAAGAAACGCTTGAGAAACTCAAAATTTTCGCAGTTCTGATGCTCGAAATGAATAACTGGAACGGCCTAGGGGAAAACTACACATACCGTTGTAATCGGACGAGTTTCTACTTTCAGATGCAACAGAAATTTTGCGGATCGGTCAATCCGTTCGCGAGATATGGCAGTTTGGATGTAAGAAACGCTTGAGGAACTCAAAATTTTCGCAGTTCTGATGCTCGAAACGAACAACTGGAACGGCCTAGGGGAAAACTACACATACCGTTGTAATCGGGCGAGTTTCTACTTTCAGATGCAACAGAAACTTTGCGGATTGGTCATTCCGTTCGCGAGATATGGCAGTTTGGAGGTAAGAAACGCTTGAGAAACTCAAAATTTTCGCAGTTCTGATGCTCGAAACGAATAACTAGATCGGCCTAGGGGAAAAGTGCGCATACCGTTGTAATCGGGCGAGTTTCTACTTTCAGAAGCAACAGAAATTTTGCAGATTGGTCAATCCGTTCGCGAGATATGGCAGTTTGGAGGTAGGAAACGCTTGAGAAACTCAAAATTTTCGCAGTTCTGATGCTCGAAACGAGTAACTGAAACGGCCTAGGGGAAAAGCACCCATACTGTTGTAATCGGGCGAGTTTCTACTTTCAGATGCAACAGAAATTTTGCGGATTGATCAATCCGTTCGCGAGATATGGCAGTTTGGATATAAGAAACGCTTGAGAAACTCAAAATTTTCGCAGTTCTGATGTTCGAAACGAGTAACTAGAACGGCCTAGGGGAAAAGTACGCATACCGTTGTAATCGGCCGAGTCTCTACTTTCAGATGCAACAGAAATTTTGCGGATTGGTCAATCCGTTCGCGAGATATGGTAGTTTGTAGGTAAGAAACGCTTGAGAAACTCAAAATTTTCGCAGTTCTGATGCTCGAAACGAATAACTGGAACGGCCTAGGGGAAAACTACACATACCGTTGTAATCGGGCGAGTTTTTACTTTCAGATGCAACAGAAATTTTGCGGATTGATCAATCCGTTCGCGAGATATGGCAGTTTGGAGATAAGAAACGCTTAAGAAACACAAAATTTTCGCAGTTCTGATGCTCGAAACGAGTAACTAGAACGGCATAGGGGAAAAGCACGCATACTGTTGTAATCGGGCGAGTTTCTACTTTCAGATGCAACAGAAATTTTGCGGATTGATCAATCCGTTCGCGAGATATGGCAGTTTGGAGATAAGAAACGCTTGAGAAACTCAAATTTTCGCAGTTCTGATGCTCGAAACGAGTAACTAGAACGGCCTAGGGGAAAAGTGCCCATACCGTTGTAATTTGGCGAGTTTCTACTTTCTGATGCAACAGAAATTTTGCGGATTGATCAATCCGTTTGCGAGATGTGGCAGTTTGGAGGTAAGAAACGCTTGAGAAACTCAAAATTTTCGCAGTTCTGATGCTCGAAACGAATAACTAGAACGGCCTAGTGGAAAAGTACGCATACCGTTGTAATCGGGCGAGTTTCTACTTTCAGACACAACAGAAATTTTTCGGATTGGTCAATCCGTTTGCGAGATGTGGCAGTTTGGAGGTAAGAAACGCTTGAGAAACTCAAAATTTTCGCAGTTCTGATGCTCGAAACGAATAACTGGAACGGCCTAGGGGAAAAGGGCCCATACCGTTGTAATTTGGCGAGTTTCTACTTTCAGATGCAACAGAAATTTTGCGGATTGATCAATCCGTTCGCGAGATATGGCAGTTTGGAGATAAGAAACGCTTGAGAAACTCAAAATTTTCGCAGTTCTGATGCTCGAAACGAGTAACTAGAGCGGCCTAGGGGAAAAGTGCGCATACCGTTGTAATCGGGCGAGTTTCTTCTTTCAGATGCAACAGAAATTTTGCGGATCGGTCAATCCGTTCGCGAGATATGGCAGTTTGGATGTAAGAAACGCTTGAGGAACTCAAAATTTTCGCAGTTCTGATGCTCGAAACGAACAACTGGAACGGCCTAGGGGAAAAGTACACATACCGTTGTAATCGGGCGAGTTTCTACTTTCTGATGCAACAGAAATTTTGCGGATTGATCAATCCGTTCGCGAGATATGGCAGTTTGGAGATAAGAAACGCTTGAGAAACTCAAAATTTTCGCAGTTCTGATGCTCGAAACGAGTAACTAGAACGGCCTAGGGGAAAAGTACGCTTACCGTTGTAATCGGGCGAGTTTCTACTTTCAGATGCAACAGAAATTTTGCGGATTGATCAATCCGTTCGCGTGATATGGCAGTTTGGAGATAAGAAACGCTTGAGAAACTCAAAATTTTCGCAGTTCTGATGCTCGAAACGAGTAACTAGAACGGCCTAGGGGAAAAGTACGCTTACCGTTGTAATCGGGCGAGTTTCTACTTTCAGATGCAACAGAAATTTTGCGGATTAGTCAATCCGTTCGCGAGATATGGCAGTTTGGAGGTAAGAAACGCTTGAGAAACTCAAAATTTTCGCCGTTCTGATGCTCGAAACGAATAACTAGGACGGCCTAGGGGAAAGGTGCGCATACCGTTGTAATCGGGCGAGATTCTACTTTCAGAAGCAACAGAAATTTTGCGGATTGGTCAATCCGTTCGCGAGATATGGCAGTTTGGAGATAAGAAACGCTTGAGAAACTCAAAATTTTCGCAGTTCTGATGCTCGAAATGAATAACTGGAACGGCCTAGGGGAAAACTACACATACCGTTGTAATCGGGCGAGTTTCTACTTTCAGATGCAACAGAAACTTTGCGGATTGGTCATTCCGTTCGCGAGATATGGCAGTTTGGAGGTAAGAAACGCTTGAGAAACTCAAAATTTTCGCAGTTCTGATGCTCGAAACGAATAACTAGATCGGCCTAGGGGAAAAGTGCGCATACCGTTGTAATCGGGCGAGTTTCTACTTTCAGAAGCAACAGAAATTTTGCAGATTGGTCAATCCGTTCGCGAGATATGGCAGTTTGGAGGTAGGAAACGCTTGAGAAACTCAAAATTTTCGCAGTTCTGATGCTCGAAACGAGTAACTGAAACGGCCTAGGGGAAAAGCACCCATACTGTTGTAATCGGGCGAGTTTCTACTTTCAGATGCAACAGAAATTTTGCGGATTGATCAATCCGTTCGCGAGATATGGCAGTTTGGATATAAGAAACGCTTGAGAAACTCAAAATTTTCGCAGTTCTGATGTTCGAAACGAGTAACTAGAACGGCCTAGGGGAAAAGTACGCATACCGTTGTAATCGGCCGAGTCTCTACTTTCAGATGCAACAGAAATTTTGCGGATTGGTCAATCCGTTCGCGAGATATGGCAGTTTGTAGGTAAGAAACGCTTGAGAAACTCAAAATTTTCGCAGTTCTGATGCTCGAAACGAATATCTGGAACGGCCTAGGGGAAAACTACACATACCGTTGTAATCGGGCGAGTTTTTACTTTCAGATGCAACAGAAATTTTGCGGATTGATCAATCCGTTCGCGAGATATGGCAGTTTGGAGATAAGAAACGCTTAAGAAACACAAAATTTTCCAGTTCTGATGCTCGAAACGAGTAACTAGAACGGCATAGGGGAAAAGCACGCATACTGTTGTAATCGGGCGAGTTTCTACTTTCAGATGCAACAGAAAATTTGCGGATTGATCAATCCGTTCGCGAGATATGGCAGTTTGGAGATAAGAAACGCTTGAGAAACTCAAATTTTCGCAGTTCTGATGCTCGAAACGAGCAACTAGAACGGCCTAGGGGAAAAGTGCCCATACCGTTGTAATTTGGCGAGTTTCTACTTTCTGATGCAACAGAAATTTTGCGGATTGATCAATCCGTTTGCGAGATGTGGCAGTTTGGAGGTAAGAAACGCTTGAGAAACTCAAAATTTTCGCAGTTCTGATGCTCGAAACGAATAACTAGAACGGCCTAGTGGAAAAGTACGCATACCGTTGTAATCGGGCGAGTTTCTACTTTCAGACACAACAGAAATTTTTCGGATTGGTCAATCCGTTTGCGAGATGTGGCAGTTTGGAGGTAAGAAACGCTTGAGAAACTCAAAATTTTCGCAGTTCTGATGCTCGAAACGAATAACTGGAACGGCCTAGGGGAAAAGGGCCCATACCGTTGTAATTTGGGGAGTTTCTACTTTCAGATGCAACAGAAATTTTGCGGATTGATCAATCCGTTCGCGAGATATGGCAGTTTGGAGATAAGAAACGCTTGAGAAACTCAAAATTTTCGCAGTTCTGATGCTCGAAACGAGTAACTAGAGCGGCCTAGGGGAAAAGTGCGCATACCGTTGTAATCGGGCGAGTTTCTTCTTTCAGATGCAACAGAAATTTTGCGGATCGGTCAATCCGTTCGCGAGATATGGCAGTTTGGATGTAAGAAACGCTTGAGGAACTCAAAATTTTCGCAGTTCTGATGCTCGAAACGAACAACTGGAACGGCCTAGGGGAAAAGTACACATACCGTTGTAATCGGGCGAGTTTCTACTTTCTGATGCAACAGAAATTTTGCGGATTGATCAATCCGTTCGCGAGATATGGCAGTTTGGAGATAAGAAACGCTTGAGAAACTCAAAATTTTCGCAGTTCTGATGCTCGAAACGAGTAACTAGAACGGCCTAGGGGAAAAGTACGCTTACCGTTGTAATCGGGCGAGTTTCTACTTTCAGATGCAACAGAAATTTTGCGGATTGATCAATCCGTTCGCGTGATATGGCAGTTTGGAGATAAGAAACGCTTGAGAAACTCAAAATTTTCGCAGTTCTGATGCTCGAAACGAGTAACTAGAACGGCCTAGGGGAAAAGTACGCTTACCGTTGTAATCGGGCGAGTTTCTACTTTCAGATGCAACAGAAATTTTGCGGATTAGTCAATCCGTTCGCGAGATATGGCAGTTTGGAGGTAAGAAACGCTTGAGAAACTCAAAATTTTCGCCGTTCTGATGCTCGAAACGAATAACTAGGACGGCCTAGGGGAAAAGTGCGCATACCGTTGTAATCGGGCGAGATTCTACTTTCAGAAGCAACAGAAATTTTGCGGATTGGTCAATCCGTTCGCGAGATATGGCAGTTTGGAGATAAGAAACGCTTGAGAAACTCAAAATTTTCGCAGTTCTGATGCTCGAAATGAATAACTGGAACGGCCTAGGGGAAAACTACACATACCGTTGTAATCGGACGAGTTTCTACTTTCAGATGCAACAGAAATTTTGCGGATCGGTCAATACGTTCGCGAGATATGGCAGTTTGGATGTAAGAAACGCTTGAGGAACTCAAAATTTTCGCAGTTCTGATGCTCGAAACGAACAACTGGAACGGCCTAGGGGAAAACTACACATACCGTTGTAATCGGGCGAGTTTCTACTTTCAGATGCAACAGAAACTTTGCGGATTGGTCATTCCGTTCGCGAGATATGGCAGTTTGGAGGTAAGAAACGCTTGAGAAACTCAAAATTTTCGCAGTTCTGATGCTCGAAACGAATAACTAGATCGGCCTAGGGGAAAAGTGCGCATACCGTTGTAATCGGGCGAGTTTCTACTTTCAGAAGCAACAGAAATTTTGCAGATTGGTCAATCCGTTCGCGAGATATGGCAGTTTGGAGGTAGGAAACGCTTGAGAAACTCAAAATTTTCGCAGTTCTGATGCTCGAAACGAGTAACTGAAACGGCCTAGGGGAAAAGCACCCATACTGTTGTAATCGGGCGAGTTTCTACTTTCAGATGCAACAGAAATTTTGCGGATTGATCAATCCGTTCGCGAGATATGGCAGTTTGGATATAAGAAACGCTTGAGAAACTCAAAATTTTCGCAGTTCTGATGTTCGAAACGAGTAACTAGAACGGCCTAGGGGAAAAGTACGCATACCGTTGTAATCGGCCGAGTCTCTACTTTCAGATGCAACAGAAATTTTGCGGATTGGTCAATCCGTTCGCGAGATATGGCAGTTTGTAGGTAAGAAACGCTTGAGAAACTCAAAATTTTCGCAGTTCTGATGCTCGAAACGAATAACTGGAACGGCCTAGGGGAAAACTACACATACCGTTGTAATCGGGCGAGTTTTTACTTTCAGATGCAACAGAAATTTTGCGGATTGATCAATCCGTTCGCGAGATATGGCAGTTTGGAGATAAGAAACGCTTAAGAAACACAAAATTTTCCAGTTCTGATGCTCGAAACGAGTAACTAGAACGGCATAGGGGAAAAGCACGCATACTGTTGTAATCGGGCGAGTTTCTACTTTCAGATGCAACAGAAAATTTGCGGATTGATCAATCCGTTCGCGAGATATGGCAGTTTGGAGATAAGAAACGCTTGAGAAACTCAAATTTTCGCAGTTCTGATGCTCGAAACGAGTAACTAGAACGGCCTAGGGGAAAAGTGCCCATACCGTTGTAATTTGGCGAGTTTCTACTTTCTGATGCAACAGAAATTTTGCGGAATGATCAATCCGTTCGCGAGATATGGCAGTTTGGAGATAAGAAACGCTTGAGAAACTCAAAATTTTCGCAGTTCTGATGCTCGAAACGAGTAACTAGAACGGCCTAGGGGAAAAGTACGCATACCGTTGTAATCGGCCGAGTCTCTACTTTCAGATGCAACAGAAATTTTGCGGATTGGTCAATCCGTTCGCGAGATATGGCAGTTTGTAGGTAAGAAACGCTTGAGAAACTCAAAATTTTCGCAGTTCTGATGCTCGAAACGAATAACTGGAACGGCCTAGGGGAAAACTACACATACCGTTGTAATCGGGCGAGTTTTTACTTTCAGATGCAACAGAAATTTTGCGGATTGTTCAATCCGTTCGCGAGATATGGCAGTTTGGAGATAAGAAACGCTTAAGAAACACAAAATTTTCGCAGTTCTGATGCTCGAAACGAGTAACTAGAACGGCCTAGGGGAAAAGCACGCATACTGTTGTAATCGGGCGAGTTTCTACTTTCAGATGCAACAGAAATTTTGCGGATTGATCAATCCGTTCGCGAGATATGGCAGTTTGGAGGTAAGAAACGCTTGAGAAACTCAAAATTTTCGCCGTTCTGATGCTCGAAACGAATAACTAGAACGGCCTAGTGGAAAAGTACGCATACCGTTGTAATCGGGCGAGTTTCTACTTTCAGACACAACAGAAATTTTTCGGATTGGTCAATCCGTTTGCGAGATGTGGCAGTTTGGAGGTAAGAAACGCTTGAGAAACTCAAAATTTTCGCAGTTCTGATGCTCGAAACGAATAACTGGAACGGCCTAGGGGAAAAGGGCCCATACCGTTGTAATTTGGCGAGTTTCTACTTTCAGATGCAACAGAAATTTTGCGGATTGATCAATCCGTTCGCGAGATATGGCAGTTTGGAGATAAGAAACGCTTGAGAAACTCAAAATTTTCGCAGTTCTGATGCTCGAAACGAGTAACTAGAACGGCCTAGGGGAAAAGTGCGCATACCGTTGTAATCGGGCGAGTTTCTTCTTTCAGATGCAACAGAAATTTTGCGGATCGGTCAATCCGTTCGCGAGATATGGCAGTTTGGATGTAAGAAACGCTTGAGGAACTCAAAATTTTCGCAGTTCTGATGCTCGAAACGAACAACTGGAACGGCCTAGGGGAAAACTACACATACCGTTGTAATCGGGCGAGTTTCTACTTTCAGATGCAACAGAAACTTTGCGGATTGGTCATTCTGTTCGCGAGATATGGCAGTTTGGAGGTAAGAAACGCTTGAGAAACTCAAAATTTTCGCAGTTCTGATGCTCGAAACGAATAACTAGAACGGCCTAGGGGAAAAGTGCGCATACCGTTGTAATCGGGCGAGATTCTACTTTCAGAAGCAACAGAAATTTTGCAGATTGGTCAATCCGTTCGCGAGATATGGCAGTTTGGAGATAAGAAACGCTTGAGAAACTCAAAATTTTCGCAGTTCTGATGCTCGAAATGAATAACTGGCACGGCCTAGGGGAAAACTACACATACCGTTGTAATCGGACGAGTTTCTACTTTCAGATGCAACAGAAATTTTGCGGATCGGTCAATCCGTTCGCGAGATATGGCAGTTTGGATGTAAGAAACGCTTGAGGAACTCAAAATTTTCGCAGTTCTGATGCTCGAAACGAACAACTGGAACGGCCTAGGGGAAAACTACACATACCGTTGTAATCGGGCGAGTTTCTACTTTCAGATGCAACAGAAACCTTGCGGATTGGTCATTCCGTTCGCGAGATATGGCAGTTTGGAGGTAAGAAACGCTTGAGAAACTCAAAATTTTCGCAGTTCTGATGCTCGAAACGAATAACTAGATCGGCCTAGGGGAAAAGTGCGCATACCGTTGTAATCGGGCGAGTTTCTACTTTCTGATGCAACAGAAATTTTGCGGATTGATCAATCCGTTCGCGAGATATGGCAGTTTGGAGATAAGAAACGCTTGAGAAACTCAAAATTTTCGCAGTTCTGATGCTCGAAATGAATAACTGGCACGGCCTAGGGGAAAAGCACGCATACTGTTGTAATCGGGCGAGTTTCTACTTTCAGATGCAACAGAAATTTTGCGGATTGATCAATCCGTTCGCGAGATATGGCAGTTTGGAGGTAAGAAACGCTTGAGAAACTCAAAATTTTCGCCGTTCTGATGCTCGAAACGAATAACTAGAACGGCCTAGTGGAAAAGTACGCATACCGTTGTAATCGGGCGAGTTTCTACTTTCAGACACAACAGAAATTTTTCGGATTGGTCAATCCGTTTGCGAGATGTGGCAGTTTGGAGGTAAGAAACGCTTGAGAAACTCAAAATTTTCGCAGTTCTGATGCTCGAAACGAATAACTGGAACGGCCTAGGGGAAAAGGGCCCATACCGTTGTAATTTGGCGAGTTTCTACTTTCAGATGCAACAGAAATTTTGCGGATTGATCAATCCGTTCGCGAGATATGGCAGTTTGGAGATAAGAAACGCTTGAGAAACTCAAAATTTTCGCAGTTCTGATGCTCGAAACGAGTAACTAGAACGGCCTAGGGGAAAAGTGCGCATACCGTTGTAATCGGGCGAGTTTCTTCTTTCAGATGCAACAGAAATTTTGCGGATCGGTCAATCCGTTCGCGAGATATGGCAGTTTGGATGTAAGAAACGCTTGAGGAACTCAAAATTTTCGCAGTTCTGATGCTCGAAACGAACAACTGGAACGGCCTAGGGGAAAACTACACATACCGTTGTAATCGGGCGAGTTTCTACTTTCAGATGCAACAGAAACTTTGCGGATTGGTCATTCTGTTCGCGAGATATGGCAGTTTGGAGGTAAGAAACGCTTGAGAAACTCAAAATTTTCGCAGTTCTGATGCTCGAAACGAATAACTAGAACGGCCTAGGGGAAAAGTGCGCATACCGTTGTAATCGGGCGAGATTCTACTTTCAGAAGCAACAGAAATTTTGCAGATTGGTCAATCCGTTCGCGAGATATGGCAGTTTGGAGATAAGAAACGCTTGAGAAACTCAAAATTTTCGCAGTTCTGATGCTCGAAATGAATAACTGGCACGGCCTAGGGGAAAACTACACATACCGTTGTAATCGGACGAGTTTCTACTTTCAGATGCAACAGAAATTTTGCGGATCGGTCAATCCGTTCGCGAGATATGGCAGTTTGGATGTAAGAAACGCTTGAGGAACTCAAAATTTTCGCAGTTCTGATGCTCGAAACGAACAACTGGAACGGCCTAGGGGAAAACTACACATACCGTTGTAATCGGGCGAGTTTCTACTTTCAGATGCAACAGAAACCTTGCGGATTGGTCATTCCGTTCGCGAGATATGGCAGTTTGGAGGTAAGAAACGCTTGAGAAACTCAAAATTTTCGCAGTTCTGATGCTCGAAACGAATAACTAGATCGGCCTAGGGGAAAAGTGCGCATACCGTTGTAATCGGGCGAGTTTCTACTTTCTGATGCAACAGAAATTTTGCGGATTGATCAATCCGTTCGCGAGATATGGCAGTTTGGAGATAAGAAACGCTTGAGAAACTCAAAATTTTCGCAGTTCTGATGCTCGAAACGAGTAACTAGAACGGCCTAGGGGAAAAGTACGCTTACCGTTGTAATCGGGCGAGTTTCTACTTTCAGATGCAACAGAAATTTTGCGGATTAGTCAATCCGTTCGCGAGATATGGCAGTTTGGAGGTAAGAAACGCTTGAGAAACTCAAAATTTTCGCCGTTCTGATGCTCGAAACGAATAACTAGAACGGCCTAGTGGAAAAGTACGCATACCGTTGTAATCGGGCGAGTTTCTACTTTCAGACACAACAGAAATTTTTCGGATTGGTCAATCCGTTTGCGAGATGTTGCAGTTTGGAGGTAAGAAACGCTTGAGAAACTCAAAATTTTCGCAGTTCTGATGCTCGAAACGAATAACTGGAACGGCCTAGGGGAAAAGTGCGTATACCGTTGTAATCGGGCGAGTTTCTACTTTCAGAAGCAACAGAAATTTTGCGGATTGGACAATCGGTTCGCGAGATATGGCAGTTTGGAGGTAAGAAACGCTTGAGAAACTCAAAATTTGCGCAGTTCTGATGCTCGAAACGAATAACTAGAACGGCCTAGCGGAAAAGTGCGCATACCGTTGTAATCGGGCGAGTTTCTTCTTTCAGATGCAACAGAAATTTTGCGGATCGGTCAATCCGTTCGCGAGATATGGCAGTTTGGATGTAAGAAACGCTTGAGGAACTCAAAATTGTCGCAGTTCTGATGCTCGAAATGAATAACTGGAACGGCCTAGGGGAAAACTACACATACCGTTGTAATCGGACGAGTTTCTACTTTCAGATGCAACAGAAATTTTGCGGATCGGTCAATCCGTTCGCGAGATATGGCAGTTTGGATGTAAGAAACGCTTGAGGAACTCAAAATTTTCGCAGTTCTGATGCTCGAAACGAACAACTGGAACGGCCTAGGGGAAAACCACACATACCGTTGTAATCGGGCGAGTTTCTACTTTCAGATGCAACAGAAACCTTGCGGATTGGTCATTCCGTTCGCGAGATATGGCAGTTTGGAAGTAAGAAACGCTTGAGAAACTCAAAATTTTCGCAGTTCTGATGCTCGAAACGAATAACTAGATCGGCCTAGGGGAAAAGTGCGCATACCGTTGTAATCGGGCGAGTTTCTACTTTCAGAAGCAACAGAAATTTTGCGGATTGGTCAATCCGTTCGCGAGATATGGCAGTTTGGAGATAAGAAACGCTTGAGAAACTCAAAATTTTCGCAGTTCTGATGCTCGAAACGAGTAACTAGAACGGCCTAGGGGAAAAGTGCCCATACCGTTGTAATTTGGCGAGTTTCTACTTTCAGATGCAACAGAAATTTTGCGGATTGATCAATTCGTTCGCGAGATATGGCAGTTTGGAGATAAGAAACGCTTGAGAAACTCAAATTTTCGCAGTTCTGATGCTCGAAACGAGTAACTAGAACGGCCTAGGGGAAAAGTGCCCATACCGTTGTAATTTGGCGAGTTTCTACTTTCTGATGCAACAGAAATTTTGCGGATTGATCAATCCGTTCGCGAGATATGGCAGTTTGGAGATAAGAAACGCTTGAGAAACTCAAAATTTTCGCAGTTCTGATGCTCGAAACGAGTAACTAGAACGGCCTAGGGGAAAAGTGCCCATACCGTTGTAATTTGGCGAGTTTCTACTTTCTGATGCAACAGAAATTTTGCGGATTGACCAATCCGTTCGCGAGATATGGCAGTTTGGAGATAAGAAACGCTTGAGAAACTCAAAATTTTCGCAGTTCTGATGCTCGAAACGAGTAACTAGTACGGCCTAGGGGAAAAGTACGCTTACCGTTGTAATCGGGCGAGTTTCTACTTTCAGATGCAACAGAAATTTTGTGGATTAGTCAATCCGTTCGCGAGATATGGCAGCTTGGAGGTAAGAAACGCTTGAGAAACTCAAAATTTTCGCCGTTCTGATGCTCGAAACGAATAACTAGAACGGCCTAGTGGAAAAGTACGCATACCGTTGTAATCGGGCGAGTTTCTACTTTCAGACACAACAGAAATTTTTCGGATTGGTCAATCCGTTTGCGAGATCTGGCAGTTTGGAGGTAAGAAACGCTTGAGAAACTCAAAATTTTCGCAGTTCTGATGCTCGAAACGAATAACTGGAACGGCCTAGGGGAAAAGGGCCCATACCGTTGTAATTTGGCGAGTTTCTACTTTCAGATGCAACAGAAATTTTGCGGATTGATCAATCCGTTCGCGAGATATGGCAGTTTGGAGGTAGGAAACGCTTGAGAAACTCAAAATTTTCGCAGTTCTGATGCTCGAAACGAACAACTGGAACGGCCTAGGGGAAAACTACACATACCGTTGTAATCGGGCGAGTTTCTACTTTCAGATGCAACAGAAATTTTGCGGATCGGTCAATCCGTTCGCGAGATATGGCAGTTTGGATGTAAGAAACGCTTGAGGAACTCAAAATTTTCGCAGTTCTGATGCTCGAAACGAATAACTAGAACGGCCTAGGGGAAAAGTGCGCATACCGTTGTAATCGGGCGAGATTCTACTTTCAGAAGCAACAGAAATTTTGCAGATTGGTCAATCCGTTCGCGAGATATGGCAGTTTGGATGTAAGAAACGCTTGAGGAACTCAAAATTTTCGCAGTTCTGATGCTCGAAACGAACAACTGGAACGGCCTAGGGGAAAACCACACATACCGTTGTAATCGGGCGAGTTTCTACTTTCAGATGCAACAGAAACCTTGCGGATTGGTCATTCCGTTCGCGAGATATGGCAGTTTGGAAGTAAGAAACGCTTGAGAAACTCAAAATTTTCGCAGTTCTGATGCTCGAAACGAATAACTAGATCGGCCTAGGGGAAAAGTGCGCATACCGTTGTAATCGGGCGAGTTTCTACTTTCAGAAGCAACAGAAATTTTGCGGATTGGTCAATCCGTTCGCGAGATATGGCAGTTTGGAGGTAGGAAACGCTTGAGAAACTCAAAATTTTCGCAGTTCTGATGCTCGAAACGAGTAACTGAAACGGCCTAGGGGAAAAGCACCCATACTGTTGTAATCGGGCGAGTTTCTACTTTCAGATGCAACAGAAATTTTGCGGATTGATCAATCCGTTCGCGAGATATGGCAGTTTGGAGATAAGAAACGCTTGAGAAACTCAAATTTTCGCAGTTCTGATGCTCGAAACGAGTAACTAGAACGGCCTAGGGGAAAAGTGCCCATACCGTTGTAATTTGGCGAGTTTCTACTTTCTGATGCAACAGAAATTTTGCGGATTGATCAATCCGTTCGCGAGATATGGCAGTTTGGAGATAAGAAACGCTTGAGAAACTCAAAATTTTCGCAGTTCTGATGCTCGAAACGAGTAACTAGAACGGCCTAGGGGAAAAGTGCCCATACCGTTGTAATTTGGCGAGTTTCTACTTTCTGATGCAACAGAAATTTTGCGGATTGATCAATCCGTTCGCGAGATATGGCAGTTTGGAGATAAGAAACGCTTGAGAAACTCGAAATTTTCGCAGTTCTGATGCTCGAAACGAGTAACTAGTACGGCCTAGGGGAAAAGTACGCTTACCGTTGTAATCGGGCGAGTTTCTACTTTCAGATGCAACAGAAATTTTGTGGATTAGTCAATCCGTTCGCGAGATATGGCAGTTTGGAGGTAAGAAACGCTTGAGAAACTCAAAATTTTCGCCGTTCTGATGCTCGAAACGAATAACTAGAACGGCCTAGTGGAAAAGTACGCATACCGTTGTAATCGGGCGAGTTTCTACTTTCAGACACAACAGAAATTTTTCGGATTGGTCAATCCGTTTGCGAGATCTGGCAGTTTGGAGGTAAGAAACGCTTGAGAAACTCAAAATTTTCGCAGTTCTGATGCTCGAAACGAATAACTAGATCGGCCTAGGGGAAAACTACACATACCGTTGTAATCGGGCGAGTTTCTACTTTCAGAAGCAACAGAAATTTTGCGGATTGGTCAATCCGTTCGCGAGATATGGCAGTTTGGAGGTAGGAAACGCTTGAGAAACTCAAAATTTTCGCAGTTCTGATGCTCAAAACGAGTAACTGAAACGGCCTAGGGGAAAAGCACCCATACTGTTGTAATCGGGCGAGTTTCTACTTTCAGATGCAACAGAAATTTTGCGGATTGATCAATCCGTTCGCGAGATATGGCAGTTTGGAGATAAGAAACGCTTGAGAAACTCAAATTTTCGCAGTTCTGATGTTCGAAACGAGTAACTAGAACGGCCTAGGGGAAAAGTGCCCATACCGTTGTAATTTGGCGAGTTTCTACTTTCTGATGCAACAGAAATTTTGCGGATTAGTCAATCCGTTCGCGAGATATGGCAGTTTGGAGGTAAGAAACGGTTGAGAAACTCAAAATTTTCGCCGTTCTGATGCTCGAAACGAATAACTAGAACGGCCTAGTGGAAAAGTACGCATACCGTTGTAATCGGGCGAGTTTCTACTTTCAGACACAACAGAAATTTTTCGGATTGGTCAATCCGTTTGCGAGATGTGGCAGTTTGGAGGTAAGAAACGCTTGAGAGACTCAAAATTTTCGCAGTTCTGATGCTCGAAACGAATAACTGGAACGGCCTAGTGGAAAAGTACGCATACCGTTGTAATTTGGCGAGTTTCTACTTTCAGATGCAACAGAAATTTTGCGGATTGATCAATCCGTTCGCGAGATATGGCAGTTTGGAGATAAGAAACGCTTGAGAAACTCAAAATTATCGCAGTTCTGATGCTCGAAACGAGTAACTAGAACGGCCTAGGCGAAAAGTGCGCATACCGTTGTAATCGGGCGAGTTTCTACTTTCAGAAGCAACAGAAATTTTGCGGATTGGACAATCGGTTCGCGAGATATGGCAGTTTGGAGGTAAGAAACGCTTGAGAAACTCAAAATTTGCGCAGTTCTGATGCTCGAAACGAATAACTAGAACGGCCTAGCGGAAAAGTGCGCATACCGTTGTAATCGGGCGAGTTTCTTCTTTCAGATGCAACAGAAATTTTGCGGATCGGTCAATCCGTTCGCGAGATATGGCAGTTTGGATGTAAGAAACGCTTGAGGAACTCAAAATTTTCGCAGTTCTGATGCTCGAAACGAACAACTGGAACGGCCTAGGGGAAAACTACACATACCGTTGTAATCGGGCGAGTTTCTACTTTCAGATGCAACAGAAACTTTGCGGATTGGTCATTCTGTTCGCGAGATATGGCAGTTTGGAGGTAAGAAACGCTTGAGAAACTCAAAATTTTCGCAGTTCTGATGCTCGAAACGAATAACTAGAACGGCCTAGGGGAAAAGTGCGCATACCGTTGTAATTTGGCGAGTTTCTACTTTCAGATGCAACAGAAATTTTTCGGATTGGTCAATCCGTTTGCGAGATGTTGCAGTTTGGAGGTAAGAAACGCTTGAGAAACTCAAAATTTTCGCAGTTCTGATGCTCGAAACGAGTAACTAGAACGGCCTAGGGGAAAAGTACGCATACCGTTGTAATCGGCCGAGTCTCTACTTTCAGATGCAACAGAAATTTTGCGGATTGGTCAATCCGTTCGCGAGATATGGCAGTTTGGAGATGAGAAACGCTTGAGAAACTCAAATTTTCGCAGTTCTGATGCTCGAAACGAGTAACTAGAACGGCCTAGGGGAAAAGTGCCCATACCGTTGTAATTTGGCGAGTTTCTACTTTCTGATGCAACAGAAATTTTGCGGATTGATCAATCCGTTCGCGAGATATGGCAGTTTGGAGATAAGAAACGCTTGAGAAACTCAAAATTTTCGCAGTTCTGATGCTCGAAACGAGTAACTAGTACGGCCTAGGGGAAAAGTACGCTTACCGTTGTAATCGGGCGAGTTTCTACTTTCAGATGCAACAGAAATTTTGTGGATTAGTCAATCCGTTCGCGAGATATGGCAGTTTGGAGGTAAGAAACGCTTGAGAAACTCAAAATTTTCGCCGTTCTGATGCTCGAAACGAATAACTAGAACGGCCTAGTGGAAAAGTACGCATACCGTTGTAATCGGGCGAGTTTCTACTTTCAGACACAACAGAAATTTTTCGGATTGGTCAATCCGTTTGCGAGATGTGGCAGTTTGGAGGTAAGAAACGCTTGAGAAACTCAAAATTTTCGCAGTTCTGATGCTCGAAACGAATAACTGGAACGGCCTAGGGGAAAAGGGCCCATACCGTTGTAATTTGGCGAGTTTCTACTTTCAGATGCAACAGAAATTTTGCGGATTGATCAATCCGTTCGCGAGATATGGCAGTTTGGAGGTAGGAAACGCTTGAGAAACTCAAAATTTTCGCAGTTCTGATGCTCGAAACGAACAACTGGAACGGCCTAGGGGAAAACTACACATACCGTTGTAATCGGGCGAGTTTCTACTTTCAGATGCAACAGAAATTTTGCGGATCGGTCAATCCGTTCGCGAGATATGGCAGTTTGGATGTAAGAAACGCTTGAGGAACTCAAAATTTTCGCAGTTCTGATGCTCGAAACGAATAACTAGAACGGCCTAGGGGAAAAGTGCGCATACCGTTGTAATCGGGCGAGATTCTACTTTCAGAAGCAACAGAAATTTTGCAGATTGGTCAATCCGTTCGCGAGATATGGCAGTTTGGAGATAAGAAACGCTTGAGAAACTCAAAATTTTCGCAGTTCTGATGCTCGAAATGAATAACTGGAACGGCCTAGGGGAAAACTACACATACCGTTGTAATCGGACGAGTTTCTACTTTCAGATGCAACAGAAATTTTGCGGATCGGTCAATCCGTTCGCGAGATATGGCAGTTTGGATGTAAGAAACGCTTGAGGAACTCAAAATTTTCGCAGTTCTGATGCTCGAAACGAACAACTGGAACGGCCTAGGGGAAAACTACACATACCGTTGTAATCGGGCGAGTTTCTACTTTCAGATGCAAGAGAAACCTTGCGGATTGGTCATTCCGTTCGCGAGATATGGCAGTTTGGAGGTAAGAAACGCTTGAGAAACTCAAAATTTTCGCAGTTCTGATGCTCGAAACGAATAACTAGATCGGCCTAGGGGAAAAGTGCGCATACCGTTGTAATCGGGCGAGTTTCTACTTTCAGAAGCAACAGAAATTTTGCGGATTGGTCAATCCGTTCGCGAGATATGGCAGTTTGGAGGTAGGAAACGCTTGAGAAACTCAAAATTTTCGCAGTTCTGATGCTCGAAACGAGTAACTGAAACGGCCTAGGGGAAAAGCACCCATACTGTTGTAATCGGGCGAGTTTCTACTTTCAGATGCAACAGAAATTTTGCGGATTGATCAATCCGTTCGCGAGATATGGCAGTTTGGAGATAAGAAACGCTTGAGAAACTCAAATTTTCGCAGTTCTGATGTTCGAAACGAGTAACTAGAACGGCCTAGGGGAAAAGTGCCGATACCGTTGTAATTTGGCGAGTTTCTACTTTCTGATGCAACAGAAATTTTGCGGATTAGTCAATCCGTTCGCGAGATATGGCAGTTTGGAGGTAAGAAACGGTTGAGAAACTCAAAATTTTCGCCGTTCTGATGCTCGAAACGAATAACTAGAACGGCCTAGTGGAAAAGTACGCATACCGTTGTAATCGGGCGAGTTTCTACTTTCAGACACAACAGAAATTTTTCGGATTGGTCAATCCGTTTGCGAGATGTGGCAGTTTGGAGGTAAGAAACGCTTGAGAGACTCAAAATTTTCGCAGTTCTGATGCTCGAAACGAATAACTGGAACGGCCTAGGGGAAAAGGGCCCATACCGTTGTAATTTGGCGAGTTTCTACTTTCAGATGCAACAGAAATTTTGCGGATTGATCAATCCGTTCGCGAGATATGGCAGTTTGGAGATAAGAAACGCTTGAGAAACTCAAAATTATCGCAGTTCTGATGCTCGAAACGAGTAACTAGAACGGCCTAGGCGAAAAGTGCGCATACCGTTGTAATCGGGCGAGTTTCTACTTTCAGAAGCAACAGAAATTTTGCGGATTGGACAATCGGTTCGCGAGATATGGCAGTTTGGAGGTAAGAAACGCTTGAGAAACTCAAAATTTGCGCAGTTCTGATGCTCGAAACGAATAACTAGAACGGCCTAGCGGAAAAGTGCGCATACCGTTGTAATCGGGCGAGTTTCTTCTTTCAGATGCAACAGAAATTTTGCGGATCGGTCAATCCGTTCGCGAGATATGGCAGTTTGGATGTAAGAAACGCTTGAGGAACTCAAAATTTTCGCCGTTCTGATGCTCGAAACGAATAACTAGAACGGCCTAGTGGAAAAGTACGCATACCGTTGTAATCGGGCGAGTTTCTACTTTCAGACACAACAGAAATTTTTCGGATTGGTCAATCCGTTTGCGAGATGTGGCAGTTTGGAGGTAAGAAACGCTTGAGAGACTCAAAATTTTCGCAGTTCTGATGCTCGAAACGAATAACTGGAACGGCCTAGGGGAAAAGGACCCATACCGTTGTAATTTGGCGAGTTTCTACTTTCAGATGCAACAGAAATTTTGCGGATTGATCAATCCGTTCGCGAGATATGGCAGTTTGGAGATAAGAAACGCTTGAGAAACTCAAAATTATCGCAGTTCTGATGCTCGAAACGAGTAACTAGAACGGCCTAGGCGAAAAGTGCGCATACCGTTGTAATCGGGCGAGTTTCTACTTTCAGAAGCAACAGAAATTTTGCGGATTGGACAATCGGTTCGCGAGATATGGCAGTTTGGAGGTAAGAAACGCTTGAGAAACTCAAAATTTGCGCAGTTCTGATGCTCGAAACGAATAACTAGAACGGCCTAGCGGAAAAGTGCGCATACCGTTGTAATCGGGCGAGTTTCTTCTTTCAGATGCAACAGAAATTTTGCGGATCGGTCAATCCGTTCGCGAGATATGGCAGTTTGGATGTAAGAAACGCTTGAGGAACTCAAAATTTTCGCAGTTCTGATGCTCGAATCGAACAACTGGAACGGCCTAGGGGAAAACTACACATACCGTTGTAATCGGGCGAGTTTCTACTTTCAGATGCAACAGAAACTTTGCGGATTGGTCATTCTGTTCGCGAGATATGGCAGTTTGGAGGTAAGAAACGCTTGAGAAACTCAAAATTTTCGCAGTTCTGATGCTCGAAACGAATAACTAGAACGGCCTAGGGGAAAAGTGCGCATACCGTTGTAATTTGGCGAGTTTCTACTTTCAGATGCAACAGAAATTTTGCGGATTGATCAATCCGTTCGCGAGATATGGCAGTTTGGAGATAAGAAACGCTTGAGAAACTCAAAATTTTCGCAGTTCTGATGCTCGAAACGAGTAACTAGAACGGCCTAGGGGAAAAGTACGCATACCGTTGTAATCGGCCGAGTCTCTACTTTCAGATGCAACAGAAATTTTGTGGATTGGTCAATCCGTTCGCGAGATATGGCAGTTTGGAGATAAGAAACGCTTGAGAAACTCAAATTTTCGCAGTTCTGATGCTCGAAACGAGTAACTAGAACGGCCTAGGGGAAAAGTGCCCATACCGTTGTAATTTGGCGAGTTTCTACTTTCTGATGCAACAGAAATTTTGCGGATTGATCAATCCGTTCGCGAGATATGGCAGTTTGGAGATAAGAAACGCTTGAGAAACTCAAAATTTTCGCAGTTCTGATGCTCGAAACGAGTAACTAGAACGGCCTAGGGGAAAAGTACGCTTACCGTTGTAATCGGGCGAGTTTCTACTTTCAGATGCAACAGAAATTTTGCGGATTAGTCAATCCGTTCGCGAGATATGGCAGTTTGGAGGTAAGAAACGCTTGAGAAACTCAAAATTTTCGCCGTTCTGATGCTCGAAACGAATAACTAGAACGGCCTAGTGGAAAAGTACGCATACCGTTGTTATCGGGCGAGTTTCTACTTTCAGACACAACAGAAATTTTTCGGATTGGTCAATCCGTTTGCGAGATGTGGCAGTTTGGAGGTAAGAAACGCTTGAGAAACTCAAAATTTTCGCAGTTCTGATGCTCGAAACGAATAACTGGAACGGCCTAGGGGAAAAGTGCGTATACCGTTGTAATCGGGCGAGTTTCTACTTTCAGAAGCAACAGAAATTTTGCGGATTGGACAATCGGTTCGCGAGATATGGCAGTTTGGAGGTAAGAAACGCTTGAGAAACTCAAAATTTGCGCAGTTCTGATGCTCGAAACGAATAACTAGAACGGCCTAGCGGAAAAGTGCGCATACCGTTGTAATCGGGCGAGTTTCTTCTTTCAGATGCAACAGAAATTTTGCGGATCGGTCAATCCGTTCGCGAGATATGGCAGTTTGGATGTAAGAAACGCTTGAGGAACTCAAAATTGTCGCAGTTCTGATGCTCGAAATGAATAACTGGAACGGCCTAGGGGAAAACTACACATACCGTTGTAATCGGACGAGTTTCTACTTTCAGATGCAACAGAAATTTTGCGTATCGGTCAATCCGTTCGCGAGATATGGCAGTTTGGATGTAAGAAACGCTTGAGGAACTCAAAATTTTCGCAGTTCTGATGCTCGAAACGAACAACTGGAACGGCCTAGGGGAAAACTACACATACCGTTGTAATCGGGCGAGTTTCTACTTTCAGATGCAACAGAAACCTTGCGGATTGGTCATTCCGTTCGCGAGATATGGCAGTTTGGAAGTAAGAAACGCTTGAGAAACTCAAAATTTTCGCAGTTCTGATGCTCGAAACGAATAACTAGATCGGTCTAGGGGAAAAGTGCGCATACCGTTGTAATCGGGCGAGTTTCTACTTTCAGAAGCAACAGAAGTTTTGCGGATTGGTCAATCCGTTCGCGAGATATGGCAGTTTGGAGGTAGGAAACGCTTGAGAAACTCAAAATTTTCGCAGTTCTGATGCTCGAAACGAGTAACTGAAACGGCCTAGGGGAAAAGCACCCATACTGTTGTAATCGGGCGAGTTACTACTTTCAGATGCAACAGAAATTTTGCGGATTGATCAATCCGTTCGCGAGATATGGCAGTTTGGATATAAGAAACGCTTGAGAAACTCAAAATTTTCGCAGTTCTGATGTTCGAAACGAGTAACTAGAACGGCCTAGGGGAAAAGTACGCTTACCGTTGTAATCGGCCGAGTCTCTCCTTTCAGATGCAACAGAAATTTTGCGGATTGGTCAATCCGTTCGGGAGATATGGCAGTTTGTAGGTAAGAAACGCTTGAGAAACTCAAAATTTTCGCAGTTCTGATGCTCGAAACGAATAACTGGAACGGCCTAGGGGAAAAGTGCGTATACCGTTGTAATCGGGCGAGTTTCTACTTTCAGAAGCAACAGAAATTTTGCGGATTGGACAATCGGTTCGCGAGATATGGCAGTTTGGAGGTAAGAAACGCTTGAGAAACTCAAAATTTGCGCAGTTCTGATGCTCGAAACGAATAACTAGAACGGCCTAGGGGAAAAGCACGCATACTGTTGTAATCGGGCGAGTTTCTACTTTCAGATGCAACAGAAATTTTGCGGATTGATCAATCCGTTCGCGAGATATGGCAGTTTGGAGGTAAGAAACGCTTGAGGAACTCAAAATTTTCGCAGTTCTGATGCTCGAAACGAACAACTGGAACGGCCTAGGGGAAAACTACACATACCGTTGTAATCGGGCGAGTTTCTACTTTCAGATGCAACAGAAACTTTGCGGATTCGTCATTCTGTTCGCGAGATATGGCAGTTTGGAGGTAAGAAACGCTTGAGAAACTCAAAATTTTCGCAGTTCTGATGCTCGAAACGAATAACTAGAACGGCCTAGGGAAAAGTGCGCATACCGTTGTAATCGGGCGAGATTCTACTTTCAGAAGCAACAGAAATTTTGCGGATTGGTCAATCCGTTCGCGAGATATGGCAGTTTGGAGGTAGGAAACGCTTGAGAAACTCAAAATTTTCGCAGTTCTGATGCTCGAAACGAGTAACTGAAACGGCCTAGGGGAAAAGCACCCATACTGTTGTAATCGGGCGAGTTTCTACTTTCAGATGCAACAGAAATTTTGCGGATTGATCAATCCGTTCGCGAGATATGGCAGTTTGGAGATAAGAAACGCTTGAGAAACTCAAATTTTCGCAGTTCTGATGTTCGAAACGAGTAACTAGAACGGCCTAGGGAAAAGTGCCCATACCGTTGTAATTTGGCGAGTTTCTACTTTCTAATGCAACAGAAATTTTGCGGATTAGTCAATCCGTTCGCGAGATATGGCAGTTTGGAGGTAAGAAACGGTTGAGAAACTCAAAATTTTCGCCGTTCTGATGCTCGAAACGAATAACTAGAACGGCCTAGTGGAAAAGTACGCATACCGTTGTAATCGGGCGAGTTTCTACTTTCAGACACAACAGAAATTTTTCGGATTGGTCAATCCGTTTGCGAGATGTGGCAGTTTGGAGGTAAGAAACGCTTGAGAGACTCAAAATTTTCGCAGTTCTGATGCTCGAGACGAATAACTGGAACGGCCTAGGGGAAAAGGGCCCATACCGTTGTAATTTGGCGAGTTTCTACTTTCAGATGCAACAGAAATTTTGCGGATTGATCAATCCGTTCGCGAGATATGGCAGTTTGGAGATAAGAAACGCTTGAGAAACTCAAAATTATCGCAGTTCTGATGCTCGAAACGAGTAACTAGAACGGCCTAGGCGAAAAGTGCGCATACTGTTGTAATCGGGCGAGTTTCTACTTTCAGAAGCAACAGAAATTTTGCGGATTGGACAATCGGTTCGCGAGATATGGCAGTTTGGAGGTAAGAAACGCTTGAGAAACTCAAAATTTGCGCAGTTCTGATGCTCGAAACGAATAACTAGAACGGCCTAGCGGAAAAGTGCGCATACCGTTGTAATCGGGCGAGTTTCTTCTTTCAGATGCAACAGAAATTTTGCGGATCGGTCAATCCGTTCGCGAGATATGGCAGTTTGGATGTAAGAAACGCTTGAGGAACTCAAAATTTTCGCAGTTCTGATGCTCGAAACGAACAACTGGAACGGCCTAGGGGAAAACTACACATACCGTTGTAATCGGGCGAGTTTCTACTTTCAGATGCAACAGAAACTTTGCGGATTGGTCATTCTGTTCGCGAGATATGGCAGTTTGGAGGTAAGAAACGCTTGAGAAACTCAAAATTTTCGCAGTTCTGATGCTCGAAACGAATAACTAGAACGGCCTAGGGGAAAAGTGCGCATACCGTTGTAATTTGGCGAGTTTCTACTTTCAGATGCAACAGAAATTTTGCGGATTGATCAATCCGTTCGCGAGATATGGCAGTTTGGAGATAAGAAACGCTTGAGAAACTCAAAATTTTCGCAGTTCTGATGCTCGAAACGAGTAACTAGAACGGCCTAGGGGAAAAGTACGCATACCGTTGTAATCGGCCGAGTCTCTACTTTCAGATGCAACAGAAATTTTGCGGATTGGTCAATCCGTTCGCGAGATATGGCAGTTTGGAGATAAGAAACGCTTGAGAAACTCAAATTTTCGCAGTTCTGATGCTCGAAACGAGTAACTAGAACGGCCTAGGGGAAAAGTGCCCATACCGTTGTAATTTGGCGAGTTTCTACTTTCTGATGCAACAGAAATTTTGCGGATTGATCAATCCGTTCGCGAGATATGGCAGTTTGGAGATAAGAAACGCTTGAGAAACTCAAAATTTTCGCAGTTCTGATGCTCGAAACGAGTAACTAGAACGGCCTAGGGGAAAAGTACGCTTACCGTTGTAATCGGGCGAGTTTCTACTTTCAGATGCAACAGAAATTTTGCGGATTAGTCAATCCGTTCGCGAGATATGGCAGTTTGGAGGTAAGAAACGCTTGAGAAACTCAAAATTTTCGCCGTTCTGATGCTCGAAACGAATAACTAGAACGGCCTAGTGGAAAAGTACGCATACCGTTGTAATCGGGCGAGTTTCTACTTTCAGACACAACAGAAATTTTTCGGATTGGTCAATCCGTTTGCGAGATGTGGCAGTTTGGAGGTAAGAAACGCTTGAGAAACTCAAAATTTTCGCAGTTCTGATGCTCGAAACGAATAACTGGAACGGCCTAGGGGAAAAGTGCGTATACCGTTGTAATCGGGCGAGTTTCTACTTTCAGAAGCAACAGAAATTTTGCGGATTGGACAATCGGTTCGCGAGATATGGCAGTTTGGAGGTAAGAAACGCTTGAGAAACTCAAAATTTGCGCAGTTCTGATGCTCGAAACGAATAACTAGAACGGCCTAGCGGAAAAGTGCGCATACCGTTGTAATCGGGCGAGTTTCTTCTTTCAGATGCAACAGAAATTTTGCGGATCGGTCAATCCGTTCGCGAGATATGGCAGTTTGGATGTAAGAAACGCTTGAGGAACTCAAAATTGTCGCAGTTCTGATGCTCGAAATGAATAACTGGAACGGCCTAGGGGAAAACTACACATACCGTTGTAATCGGACGAGTTTCTACTTTCAGATGCAACAGAAATTTTGCGTATCGGTCAATCCGTTCGCGAGATATGGCAGTTTGGATGTAAGAAACGCTTGAGGAACTCAAAATTTTCGCAGTTCTGATGCTCGAAACGAACAACTGGAACGGCCTAGGGGAAAACTACACATACCGTTGTAATCGGGCGAGTTTCTACTTTCAGATGCAACAGAAACCTTGCGGATTGGTCATTCCGTTCGCGAGATATGGCAGTTTGGAAGTAAGAAACGCTTGAGAAACTCAAAATTTTCGCAGTTCTGATGCTCGAAACGAATAACTAGATCGGTCTAGGGGAAAAGTGCGCATACCGTTGTAATCGGGCGAGTTTCTACTTTCAGAAGCAACAGAAATTTTGCGGATTGGTCAATCCGTTCGCGAGATATGGCAGTTTGGAGGTAGGAAACGCTTGAGAAACTCAAAATTTTCGCAGTTCTGATGCTCGAAACGAGTAACTGAAACGGCCTAGGGGAAAAGCACCCATACTGTTGTAATCGGGCGAGTTACTACTTTCAGATGCAACAGAAATTTTGCGGATTGATCAATCCGTTCGCGAGATATGGCAGTTTGGATATAAGAAACGCTTGAGAAACTCAAAATTTTCGCAGTTCTGATGTTCGAAACGAGTAACTAGAACGGCCTAGGGGAAAAGTACGCTTACCGTTGTAATCGGCCGAGTCTCTCCTTTCAGATGCAACAGAAATTTTGCGGATTGGTCAATCCGTTCGGGAGATATGGCAGTTTGTAGGTAAGAAACGCTTGAGAAACTCAAAATTTTCGCAGTTCTGATGCTCGAAACGAGTAACTAGAACGGCCTAGGGGAAAAGCACGCATACTGTTGTAATCGGGCGAGTTTCTACTTTCAGATGCAACAGAAATTTTGCGGATTGATCAATCCGTTCGCGAGATATGGCAGTTTGGAGATAAGAAACGCTTGAGAAACTCAAATTTTCGCAGTTCTGATGCTCGAAACGAGTAACTAGAACGGCCTAGGGGAAAAGTGCCCATACCGTTGTAATTTGGCGAGTTTCTACTTTCTGATGCAACAGAAATTTTGCGGATTGATCAATCCGTTCGCGAGATATGGCAGTTTGGAGATAAGAAACGCTTGAGAAACTCAAAATTTTCGCAGTTCTGATGCTCGAAACGAGTAACTAGAACGGCCTAGGGGAAAAGTACGCTTACCGTTGTAATCGGGCGAGTTTCTACTTTCAGATGCAACAGAAATTTTGTGGATTAGTCAATCCGTTCGCGAGATATGGCAGTTTGGAGGTAAGAAACGCTTGTGGAACTCAAAATTTTCGCAGTTCTGATGCTCGAAACGAACAACTGGAACGACCTAGGGGAAAACTACACATACCGTTGTAATCGGGCGAGTTTCTGCTTTCAGATGCAACAGAAACTTTGCGGATTGGTCATTCTGTTCGCGAGATATGGCAGTTTGGAGGTAAGAAACGCTTGAGAAACTCAAAATTTTCGCAGTTCTGATGCTCGAAACGAATAACTAGAACGGCCTAGGGGAAAAGTGCGCATACCGTTGTAATCGGGCGAGATTCTACTTTCAGAAGCAACAGAAATTTTGCGGATTGGTCAATCCGTTCGCGAGATATGGCAGTTTGGAGATAAGAAACGCTTGAGAAACTCAAAATTTTCGCAGTTCTGATGCTCGAAATGAATAACTGGAACGGCCTAGGGGAAAACTACACATTCCGTTGTAATCGGACGAGTTTCTACTTTCAGATGCAACAGAAAATTTGCGGATTGGTCAATCCGTTCGCGAGATACTACCTTGATCAAAAAGTTCTAGGACTGTCCCCCGTGTGTCGCTGTCAATCACCCGATTGTTTCTTTTTTTTTTTGTTAGGTTACCATATCTGTCATTAACACTTCCTTCCAATTTCAGCATCATAGCTTGATATTTGTAAAAGTTACGTTGTACTGAGCACATCTCCTTTGTTCGTGTCTTCGATTTTGAAAATGGCATCATTTGAGCATCAACGAGTTTGCATTCCAAGGCCGAATCCGACCTAACATTTATTAAACGTATCATCACTGGAGATGAGACGTGGATTTATGAGTATGACACACAATCCAGACATCAAGCGAGTGAATGGCGTGCACCGGAAGAGCCGAGACCGAAAAAACCACGTCGTTTTCAGTCAAGAAAGAAGGCGATGCTCACGGTTTTCATGGATTACAATGGTGTTGTGCATCAAGAATTCTTGCCAGAAAAACAGACAGTCAACAAAGAATATTATTTGGGCGTTTTGAGACGTTTGCGCGAAGCAATTCGTCAAAAAAGGCCAGATTTGTGGGCAAACAACTCGTGGATTTTGCACCACGATAACGCACCGGCGCACAATGCGATCCTTATCCGCGAGTTTTTGACGAAAAACAACACGAACACTATCCAGCAGCCTTCAAATTCACCAGATCTGGCTCCCTGCGACTTTTTTCTGTTCAACCGAATTAAAAAACCGCTTCGCGGAACGCGTTACAGTACCCGAGAGGAGGTCATGACAAAATCGAAGACGGCTCTGATGGACATACCGAAAATTGAGTACCAGCGGTGTTTCGAGGATTGGATCAAGCGCTGGCGCAAGTGC
Source organism: Ptiloglossa arizonensis (assembly GCF_051014685.1). Lineage (NCBI taxonomy): Eukaryota > Metazoa > Arthropoda > Insecta > Hymenoptera > Colletidae > Ptiloglossa > Ptiloglossa arizonensis. The sequence goes on along the minus strand of NW_027478689.1, from coordinate 387,453 downwards.
ATTGCAGTCAATGGGGACTACTTTGAAGGGGACCATATCGATTTGGACGAATAAATTTGTATTTTTGATTTTATGAATAAAGTCCTAAAACTTTTTGATCAAGGTATGGCAGTTTGGAGGTAAGAAAGGCTTGAGAAACTCAAAATTTTCGCAGTTCTGATGGCCGAAACGAATAACTAGAACGGCATAGGGGAAAAGTGGGCATACCGTTGTAATCGGGCGAGTTTCTACTTTCAGATGCAACAGAACTTTTGCGGATTGATCAATCCGTTCGCGAGATATGGCAGTTTGGATATAAGAAACGCTTGAGAAACACAAAATTTTCGCAGTTCTGATGCTCGAAACGAGCAACTAGAACGGCCTAGGGAAAAGCACGCATACTGTTGTAATCGGGCGGGTTTCTACTTTCAGATGCAATAGAAATTTTGCGGATTGGTCAATCCGTTCGCGAGATATGGCAGTTTGGAGGTAAGAAACGCTTGAGAAACTCAAAATTTGCGCAGTTCTGATGCTCGAAACGAATAACTAGAACGGCCTAGGGGAAAAGTGCGCATACCGTTGTAATCGGGCGAGTTTCTACTTTCAGAAGCAACAGAAATTTTGCGGATTGGTCAATCCGTTCGCGAGATATGGCAGTTTGGAGATAAGAAACGCTTGAGAAACTCAAAATTTTCGCAGTTCTGATGCTCGAAATGAATAACTGGAACGGCCTAGGGGAAAACTACACATACCGTTGTAATCGGGCGAGTGTCTTCTTTCAGATGCAACAGAAATTTTGCGGATCGGTCAATCCGTTCGCGAGATATGGCAGTTTGGATGTAAGAAACGCTTGAGGAACTCAAAATTTTCGCAGTTCTGATGCTCGAAACGAACAACTGGAACGGCCTAGGGAAAACTACACATACCGTTGTAATCGGGCGAGTTTTTACTTTCAGATGCAACAGAAACTTTGTGGATTGGTCATTCTGTTCGCGAGATATGGCAGTTTGGAGGTAAGAAACGCTTGAGAAACTCAAAATTTTCGCAGTTCTGATGCTCGAAACGAATAACTAGAACGGCCTAGGGGAAAAGTGCGCATACCGTTGTAATCGGGCGAGTTTCTACTTTCAGAAGCAACAGAAATTTTGCGGATTGGTCAATCCGTTCGCGAGATATGGCAGTTTGGAGATAAGAAACGCTTGAGAAACTCAAAATTTTCGCAGTTCTGATGCTCGAAACGAACAACTGGAACGGCCTAGGGGAAAACTACACATACCGTTGTAATCGGGCGAGTTTCTACATTCAGATGCAACAGAAATTTTGCGGATTGATCAATCCGTTCGCGAGATATGGCAGTTTGGATATAAGAAACGCTTGAGAAACACAAAATTTTCGCAGTTCTGATGCTCGAAACGAGCAACTAGAACGGCCTAGGGGAAAAGCACGCATACTGTTGTAATCGGGCGGGTTTCTACTTTCAGATGCAATAGAAATTTTGCGGATTGGTCAATCCGTTCGCGAGATATGGCAGTTTGGAGGTAAGAAACGCTTGAGAAACTCAAAATTTGCGCAGTTCTGATGCTCGAAACGAATAACTAGAACGGCCTAGGGGAAAAGTGCGCATACCGTTGTAATCGGGCGAGTTTCTACTTTCAGAAGCAACAGAAATTTTGCGGATTGGTCAATCCGTTCGCGAGATATGGCAGTTTGGAGATAAGAAACGCTTGAGAAACTCAAAATTTTCGCAGTTCTGATGCTCGAAATGAATAACTGGAACGGCCTAGGGGAAAACTACACATACCGTTGTAATCGGGCGAGTGTCTTCTTTCAGATGCAACAGAAATTTTGCGGATCGGTCAATCCGTTCGCGAGATATGGCAGTTTGGATGTAAGAAACGCTTGAGGAACTCAAAATTTTCGCAGTTCTGATGCTCGAAACGAACAACTGGAACGGCCTAGGGGAAAACTACACATACCGTTGTAATCGGGCGAGTTTTTACTTTCAGATGCAACAGAAACTTTGTGGATTGGTCATTCTGTTCGCGAGATATGGCAGTTTGGAGGTAAGAAACGCTTGAGAAACTCAAAATTTTCGCAGTTCTGATGCTCGAAACGAATAACTAGAACGGCCTAGGGGAAAAGTGCGCATACCGTTGTAATCGGGCGAGTTTCTACTTTCAGAAGCAACAGAAATTTTGCGGATTGGTCAATCCGTTCGCGAGATATGGCAGTTTGGAGATAAGAAACGCTTGAGAAACTCAAAATTTTCGCAGTTCTGATGCTCGAAATGAATAACTGGAACGGCCTAGGGGAAAACTACACATACCGTTGTAATCGGGCGAGTGTCTTCTTTCAGATGCAACAGAAATTTTGCGGATCGGTCAATCCGTTCGCGAGATATGGCAGTTTGGATGTAAGAAACGCTTGAGGAACTCAAAATTTTCGCAGTTCTGATGCTCGAAACGAACAACTGGAACGGCCTAGGGGAAAACTAAACATACCGTTGTAATCGGGCGAGTTTCTACTTTCAGATGCAACAGAAACTTTGCGGATTGGTCATTCCGTTCGCGAGATATGGCAGTTTGGAAGTAAGAAACGCTTGAGAAACTCAAAATTTTCGCAGTTCTGATGCTCGAAACGAATAACTAGAACGGCCTACGGGAAAAGTGCGCATACCGTTGTAATCGGGCGAGTTTCTACTTTCAGAAGCAACAGAAATTTTGCGGATTGGTCAATCCGATCGCGAGATATGGCAGTTTGGAGATAAGATACGCTTGAGAAACTCAAAATTTTCGCAGTTCTGATGCTCGAAATGAATAACTGGAACGGCCTAGGGGAAAACTACACATACCGTTGTAATCGGGCGAGTTTCTACTTTCAGATGCAACAGAAATTTTGCGGATTGGTCAATCCGTTCGCGAGATATGGCAGTTTGGATGTAAGAAACGCTTGAGGAACTCAAAATTTTCGCCGTTCTGATGCTCGAAACGAATAACTCGAACGGCCTAGGGGAAAACTACACACACCGTTGTAATCGGGCGAGTTTCTACTTTCAGAAGCAACAGAAATTTTGCGGATTGGACAATCCGTTCGCGAGATATGGCAGTTTGGAGATAAGATACGCTTGAGAAACTCAAAATTTTCGCAGTTCTGATGCTCGAAATGAATAACTGGAACGGCCTAGGGGAAAACTACACATACCGTTGTAATCGGGCGAGTTTCTACTTTCAGATGCAACAGAAATTTTGCGGATTGGTCAATCCGTTCGCGAGATATGGCAGTTTGGAGGTAAGAAACGCTTGAGAAACACAAAATTTTCGCAGTTCTGATGCTCGAAACGAACAACTAGAACGGCCTAGGGGAAAAGTACGCATACCGTTGTAATCGGGCGAGTTTCTACTTTCAGATGCAACAGAAATTTTGCGGATTGGTCAATCCGTTCGCGAGATATGGCAGTTTGGAGGTAAGAAACGCTTGAGAAACTCAAAATTTTCGCAGTTCTGATGCTCGAAATGAATAACTGGAACGGCCTAGGGGAAAACTACACACACCGTTGTAATCGGGCGAGTTTCTACTTTCAGATGCAACAGAAATTTTGCGGATTGGTCAATCCGTTCGCGAGATATGGCAGTTTGGAGGTAAGAAACGCTTGAGAAACTCAAAATTTTCGCAGTTCTGATGCTCGAAACGAATAACTAGAACGGCCTAGGGGAAAACTACACCTACCGTTGTAATCGGGCGAGTTTCTACTTTCAGATGCAACAGAAATTTTGCGGATTGATCAATCCGTTCGCGAGATATGGCAGTTTGGAGATAAGAAACGCTTGAGAAACTCAAAATGTTCGCAGTTCTGATGCTCGAAACGAGTAACTAGAACGGCCTAGGGGAAAAGTACGCTTACCGTTGTAATCGGGCGAGTTTCTACATTCAGATGCAACAGAAATTTTGCGGATTAGTCAATCCGTTCGCGAGATATGGCAGTTTGGAGGTAAGAAACGCTTGAGAAACTCAAAATTTTCGCCGTTCTGATGCTCGAAACGAATAACTAGAACGGCCTAGGGGAAAAGTACGCATACCGTTGTAATCGGGCGAGCTTCTGCTTTCAGATGCAACAGAAATTTTGCGGATTGGTCAATCCGTTCGCGAGATATGGCAGTTTGCAGGTAAGAAACGCTTGAGAAACTCAAAATTTTCGCCGTTCTGATGCTCGAAACGAATAACTAGAACGGCCTAGGGGAAAAGTACGCATACCGTTGTAATCGAGCGAGTTTCTGCTTTCAGATGCAACAGAAATTTTGCGGATTGGTCAATCCGTTCGCGAGATATGGCAGTTTGCAGGTAAGAAACGCTTGAGGAACTCAAAATTTTCGCAGTTCTGATGCTCGAAACGAACAACTGTAACGGCCTAGGGGAAAACTACACATACCGTTGTAATCGGGCGAGTTTCTACTTTCAGATGCAACAGAAACTTTGCGGATTGGTCAGTCCGTTCGCGAGATATGGCAGTTTGGAGGTAAGAAACGCTTGAGAAACTCAAAATTTTCGCAGTTCTGATGCTCGAAACGAACAACTGGAACGGCCTAGGGGAAAACTACACCTACCGTTGTAATCGGGCGAGTTTCTACTTTCAGATGCAACAGAAATTTTGCGGATTGATCAATCCGTTCGCGAGATATGGCAGTTTGGAGATAAGAAACGCTTGAGAAACTCAAAATTTTCGCAGTTCTGATGCTCGAAACGAGTAACTAGAACGGCCTAGGGGAAAAGTACGCTTACCGTTGTAATCGGGCGAGTTTCTACTTTCAGATGCAACAGAAATTTTGCGGATTAGTCAATCCGTTCGCGAGATATGGCAGTTTGGAGGTAAGAAACGCTTGAGAAACTCAAAATTTTCGCCGTTCTGATGCTCGAAACGAATAACTAGAACGGCCTAGGGGAAAAGTACGCATACCGTTGTAATCGGGCGAGCTTCTGCTTTCAGATGCAACAGAAATTTTGCGGATTGGTCAATCCGTTCGCGAGATATGGCAGTTTGCAGGTAAGAAACGCTTGAGAAACTCAAAATTTTCGCCGTTCTGATGCTCGAAACGAATAACTAGAACGGCCTAGGGGAAAAGTACGCATACCGTTGTAATCGAGCGAGTTTCTGCTTTCAGATGCAACAGAAATTTTGCGGATTGGTCAATCCGTTCGCGAGATATGGCAGTTTGCAGGTAAGAAACGCTTGAGGAACTCAAAATTTTCGCAGTTCTGATGCTCGAAACGAACAACTGGAACGGCCTAGGGGAAAACTACACATACCGTTGTAATCGGGCGAGTTTCTACTTTCAGATGCAACAGAAACTTTGCGGATTGGTCAGTCCGTTCGCGAGATATGGCAGTTTGGAGGTAAGAAACGCTTGAGAAACTCAAAATTTTCGCAGTTCTGATGCTCGAAACGAACAACTGGAACGGCCTAGGGGAAAACTACACCTACCGTTGTAATTGGGCGAGTTTCTACTTTCAGATGCAACAGAAATTTTGCGGATTGATCAATCCGTTCGCGAGATATGGCAGTTTGGAGATAAGAAACGCTTGAGAAACTCAAAATTTTCGCAGTTCTGATGCTCGAAACGAGTAACTAGAACGGCCTAGGGGAAAAGTACGCTTACCGTTGTAATCGGGCGAGTTTCTACTTTCAGATGCAACAGAAATTTTGCGGATTAGTCAATCCGTTCGCGAGATATGGCAGTTTGGAGGTAAGAAACGCTTGAGAAACTCAAAATTTTCGCCGTTCTGATGCTCGAAACGAATAACTAGAACGGCCTAGGGGAAAAGTACGCATACCGTTGTAATCGGGCGAGTTTCTGCTTTCAGATGCAACAGAAATTTTGCGGATTGATCAATCCGTTCGCGAGATATGGCAGTTTGGAGATAAGAAACGCTTGAGAAACTCAAAATTTTCGCCGTTCTGATGCTCGAAACGAATAACTAGAACGGCCTAGGGGAAAAGTGCGCATACCGTTGTAATCGGGCGAGTTTCTACTTTCAGATGCAACAGAAATTTTGCGGATTGGTCAATCCGTTCGCGAGATATGGCAGTTTGGAGATAAGAAACGCTTGAGAAACTCAAAATTTTCGCAGTTCTGATGTTCGAAAGGAGTAACTAGAACAGCCTAGGGGAAAAGTACGCTTACCGTTGTAATTGGGCGAGTTTCTACTTTCAGATGCAACAGAAATTTTGCGGATTAGTCAATCCGTTCGCGAGATATGGCAGTTTGGAGGTAAGAAACGCTTGAGAAACTCAAAATTTTCGCAGTTCTGATGCTCGAAATGAATAACTGGAACGGCCTAGGGGAAAACTACACACACCGTTGTAATCGGGCGAGTTTCTACTTTCAGATGCAACAGAAATTTTGCGGATCGGTCAATCCGTTCGCGAGATATGGCAGTTTGGATGTAAGAAACGCTTGAGGAACTCAAAATTTTCGCAGTTCTGATGCTCGAAACGAACAACTGGAACGGCCTAGGGGAAAACTAAACATACCGTTGTAATCGGGCGAGTTTCTACTTTCAGATGCAACAGAAACTTTGCGGATTGGTCATTCCGTTCGCGAGATATGGCAGTTTGGAAGTAAGAAACGCTTGAGAAACTCAAAATTTTCGCAGTTCTGATGCTCGAAACGAATAACTAGAACGGCCTACGGGAAAAGTGCGCATACCGTTGTAATCGGGCGAGTTTCTACTTTCAGAAGCAACAGAAATTTTGCGGATTGGTCAATCCGATCGCGAGATATGGCAGTTTGGAGATAAGATACGCTTGAGAAACTCAAAATTTTCGCAGTTCTGATGCTCGAAATGAATAACTGGAACGGCCTAGGGGAAAACTACACATACCGTTGTAATCGGGCGAGTTTCTACTTTCAGATGCAACAGAAATTTTGCGGATTGGTCAATCCGTTCGCGAGATATGGCAGTTTGGATGTAAGAAACGCTTGAGGAACTCAAAATTTTCGCCGTTCTGATGCTCGAAACGAATAACTAGAACGGCCTAGGGGAAAACTACACCTACCGTTGTAATCGGGCGAGTTTCTACTTTCAGATGCAACAGAAATTTTGCGGATTGATCAATCCGTTCGCGAGATATGGCAGTTTGGAGATAAGAAACGCTTGAGAAACTCAAAATGTTCGCAGTTCTGATGCTCGAAACGAGTAACTAGAACGGCCTAGGGGAAAAGTACGCTTACCGTTGTAATCGGGCGAGTTTCTACTTTCAGATGCAACAGAAATTTTGCGGATTAGTCAATCCGTTCGCGAGATATGGCAGTTTGGAGGTAAGAAACGCTTGAGAAACTCAAAATTTTCGCCGTTCTGATGCTCGAAACGAATAACTAGAACGGCCTAGGGGAAAAGTACGCATACCGTTGTAATCGGGCGAGCTTCTGCTTTCAGATGCAACAGAAATTTTGCGGATTGGTCAATCCGTTCGCGAGATATGGCAGTTTGCAGGTAAGAAACGCTTGAGAAACTCAAAATTTTCGCCGTTCTGATGCTCGAAACGAATAACTAGAACGGCCTAGGGGAAAAGTACGCATACCGTTGTAATCGAGCGAGTTTCTGCTTTCAGATGCAACAGAAATTTTGCGGATTGGTCAATCCGTTCGCGAGATATGGCAGTTTGCAGGTAAGAAACGCTTGAGGAACTCAAAATTTTCGCAGTTCTGATGCTCGAAACGAACAACTGTAACGGCCTAGGGGAAAACTACACATACCGTTGTAATCGGGCGAGTTTCTACTTTCAGATGCAACAGAAACTTTGCGGATTGGTCAGTCCGTTCGCGAGATATGGCAGTTTGGAGGTAAGAAACGCTTGAGAAACTCAAAATTTTCGCAGTTCTGATGCTCGAAACGAACAACTGGAACGGCCTAGGGGAAAACTACACCTACCGTTGTAATCGGGCGAGTTTCTACTTTCAGATGCAACAGAAATTTTGCGGATTGATCAATCCGTTCGCGAGATATGGCAGTTTGGAGATAAGAAACGCTTGAGAAACTCAAAATTTTCGCAGTTCTGATGCTCGAAACGAGTAACTAGAACGGCCTAGGGGAAAAGTACGCTTACCGTTGTAATCGGGCGAGTTTCTACTTTCAGATGCAACAGAAATTTTGCGGATTAGTCAATCCGTTCGCGAGATATGGCAGTTTGGAGGTAAGAAACGCTTGAGAAACTCAAAATTTTCGCCGTTCTGATGCTCGAAACGAATAACTAGAACGGCCTAGGGGAAAAGTACGCATACCGTTGTAATCGGGCGAGCTTCTGCTTTCAGATGCAACAGAAATTTTGCGGATTGGTCAATCCGTTCGCGAGATATGGCAGTTTGCAGGTAAGAAACGCTTGAGAAACTCAAAATTTTCGCCGTTCTGATGCTCGAAACGAATAACTAGAACGGCCTAGGGGAAAAGTACGCATACCGTTGTAATCGAGCGAGTTTCTGCTTTCAGATGCAGCAGAAATTTTGCGGATGGGTCAATCCGTTCGCGAGATATGGCAGTTTGCAGGTAAGAAACGCTTGAGGAACTCAAAATTTTCGCAGTTCTGATGCTCGAAACGAACAACTGGAACGGCCTAGGGGAAAACTACACATACCGTTGTAATCGGGCGAGTTTCTACTTTCAGATGCAACAGAAACTTTGCGGATTGGTCAGTCCGTTCGCGAGATATGGCAGTTTGGAGGTAAGAAACGCTTGAGAAACTCAAAATTTTCGCAGTTCTGATGCTCGAAACGAACAACTGGAACGGCCTAGGGGAAAACTACACCTACCGTTGTAATCGGGCGAGTTTCTACTTTCAGATGCAACAGAAATTTTGCGGATTGATCAATCCGTTCGCGAGATATGGCAGTTTGGAGATAAGAAACGCTTGAGAAACTCAAAATTTTCGCAGTTCTGATGCTCGAAACGAGTAACTAGAACGGCCTAGGGGAAAAGTACGCTTACCGTTGTAATCGGGCGAGTTTCTACTTTCAGATGCAACAGAAATTTTGCGGATTAGTCAATCCGTTCGCGAGATATGGCAGTTTGGAGGTAAGAAACGCTTGAGAAACTCAAAATTTTCGCCGTTCTGATGCTCGAAACGAATAACTAGAACGGCCTAGGGGAAAAGTACGCATACCGTTGTAATCGGGCAAGTTTCTGCTTTCAGATGCAACAGAAATTTTGCGGATTGATCAATCCGTTCGCGAGATATGGCAGTTTGGAGATAAGAAACGCTTGAGAAACTCAAAATTTTCGCCGTTCTGATGCTCGAAACGAATAACTAGAACGGCCTAGGGGAAAAGTGCGCATACCGTTGTAATCGGGCGAGTTTCTACTTTCAGATGCAACAGAAATTTTGCGGATTGGTCAATCCGTTCGCGAGATATGGCAGTTTGGAGATAAGAAACGCTTGAGAAACTCAAAATTTTCGCAGTTCTGATGTTCGAAATGAGTAACTAGAACAGCCTAGGGGAAAAGTACGCTTACCGTTGTAATTGGGCGAGTTTCTACTTTCAGATGCAACAGAAATTTTGCGGATTAGTCAATCCGTTCGCGAGATATGGCAGTTTGGAGGTAAGAAACGCTTGAGAAACTCAAAATTTTCGCAGTTCTGATGCTCGAAATGAATAACTGGAACGGCCTAGGGGAAAACTACACACACCGTTGTAATCGGGCGAGTTTCTACTTTCAGATGCAACAGAAATTTTGCGGATTGGTCAATCCGTCCGCGAGATATGGCAGTTTGGATATAAGAAACGCTTGAGAAACTCAAAATTTTCGCAGTTCTGATGCTCGAAACGAGTAACTAGAACGGCCTAGGGGAAAAGTACGCTTACCGTTGTAATCGGGCGAGTTTCTACTTTCAGATGCAACAGAAATTTTGCGGATTAGTCAATCCGTTCGCCAGATATGGCAGTTTGGAGGTAAGAAACGCTTGAGAAACTCAAAATTTTCGCCGTTCTGATGCTCGAAACGAATAACTAGAACGGCCTAGGGGAAAAGTACGCATACCGTTGTAATCGGGCGAGTTTCTGCTTTCAGATGCAACAGAAATTTTGCGGATTGATCAATCCGTTCGCGAGATATGGCAGTTTGGAGATAAGAAACGCTTGAGAAACTCAAAATTTTCGCCGTTCTGATGCTCGAAACGAATAACTAGAACGGCCTAGGGGAAAAGTGCGCATACCGTTGTAATCGGGCGAGTTTCTACTTTCAGATGCAACAGAAATTTTGCGGATTGGTCAATCCGTTCGCGAGATATGGCAGCTTGGAGATAAGAAACGCTTGAGAAACTCAAAATTTTCGCAGTTCTGATGCTCGAAACGAGTAACTAGAACGGCCTAGGGGAAAAGTACGCTTACCGTTGTAATTGTGCGAGTTTCTACTTTCAGATGCAACAGAAATTTTGCGGATTAGTCAATCCGTTCGCGAGATATGGCAGTTTGGAGGTAAGAAACGCTTGAGAAACTCAAAATTTTCGCCGTTCTGATGCTCGAAACGAATAACTAGAACGGCCTAGGGGAAAAGTGCGCATACCGTTGTAATCGGGCGAGTTTCTACTTTCAGATGCAATAGAAATTTTGCGGATTGGTCAATCGGTTCGCGAGATATGGCAGTTTGGAGGTAAGAAACGCTTGAGAAACTCAAAATTTTCGCCGTTCTGATGCTCGAAACGAATAACTAGAACGGCCTAGGGGAAAAGTACGCATACCGTTGTAATCGGGCGAGTTTCTGCTTTCAGATGCAACAGAAATTTTACGGATTGATCAATCCGTTCGCGAGATATGGCAGTTTGGAGATAAGAAACGCTTGAGAAACTCAAAATTTTCGCCGTTCTGATGCTCGAAACGAATAACTAGAACGGCCTAGGGGAAAAGTGCGCATACCGTTGTAATCGGGCGAGTTTCTACTTTCAGATGCAACAGAAATTTTGCGGATTGGTCAATCCGTTCGCGAGATATGGCAGTTTGGAGATAAGAAACGCTTGAGAAACTCAAAATTTTCGCAGTTCTGATGTTCGAAATGAGTAACTAGAACAGCCTAGGGGAAAAGTACGCTTACCGTTGTAATTGGGCGAGTTTCTACTTTCAGATGCAACAGAAATTTTGCGGATTAGTCAATCCGTTCGCGAGATATGGCAGTTTGGAGGTAAGAAACGCTTGAGAAACTCAAAATTTTCGCAGTTCTGATGCTCGAAATGAATAACTGGAACGGCCTAGGGGAAAACTACACACACCGTTGTAATCGGGCGAGTTTCTACTTTCAGATGCAACAGAAATTTTGCGGATTGGTCAATCCGTTCGCGAGATATGGCAGTTTGGAGATAAGAAACGCTTGAGAAACTCAAAATTTTCGCAGTTCTGATGCTCGAAACGAGTAACTAGAACGGCCTAGGGGAAAAGTACGCTTACCGTTGTAATCGGGCGAGTTTCTACTTTCAGATGCAACAGAAATTTTGCGGATTAGTTAATCCGTTCGCCAGATATGGCAGTTTGGAGGTAAGAAACGCTTGAGAAACTCAAAATTTTCGCCGTTCTGATGCTCGAAACGAATAACTAGAACGGCCTAGGGGAAAAGTACGCATACCGTTGTAATCGGGCGAGTTTCTGCTTTCAGATGCAACAGAAATTTTGCGGATTGATCAATCCGTTCGCGAGATATGGCAGTTTGGAGATAAGAAACGCTTGAGAAACTCAAAATTTTCGCCGTTCTGATGCTCGAAACGAATAACTAGAACGGCCTAGGGGAAAAGTGCGCATACCGTTGTAATCGGGCGAGTTTCTACTTTCAGATGCAACAGAAATTTTGCGGATTGGTCAATCCGTTCGCGAGATATGGCAGCTTGGAGATAAGAAACGCTTGAGAAACTCAAAATTTTCGCAGTTCTGATGCTCGAAACGAGTAACTAGAACGGCCTAGGGGAAAAGTACGCTTACCGTTGTAATTGGGCGAGTTTCTACTTTCAGATGCAACAGAAATTTTGCGGATTAGTCAATCCGTTCGCGAGATATGGCAGTTTGGAGGTAAGAAACGCTTGAGAAACTCAAAATTTTCGCCGTTCTGATGCTCGAAACGAATAACTAGAACGGCCTAGGGGAAAAGTGCGCACACCGTTGTAATCGGGCGAGTTTCTACTTTCAGAAGCAACAGAAATTTTGCGGATTGGTAATTCCGTTCGCGAGATATGGCAGTTTGGAGATAAGAAACGCTTGAGAAACACAAAATTTTCGCAGTTCTGATGCTCGAAACGAGTAACTAGAACGGCCTAGGGGAAAAGCACGCTTACCGTTGTAATCGGGCGAGTTTCTACTTTCAGATGCAACAGAAATTTTGCGGATTAGTCAATCCGTTCGCGAGATATGGCAGTTTGGAGGTAAGAAACGCTTGAGAAACTCAAAATTTTCGCCGTTCTGATGCTCGAAACGAATAACTAGAACGGCCTAGGGGAAAAGTACGCATACCGTTGTAATCGGGCGAGTTTCTGCTTTCAGATGCAACAGAAATTTTGCGGATTGATCAATCCGTTCGCGAGATATGGCAGTTTGGAGATAAGAAACGCTTGAGAAACTCAAAATTTTCGCCGTTCTGATGCTCGAAACGAATAACTAGAACGGCCTAGGGGAAAAGTGCGCATACCGTTGTAATCGGGCGAGTTTCTACTTTCAGATGCAACAGAAATTTTGCGGATTGGTCAATCCGTTCGCGAGATATGGCAGCTTGGAGATAAGAAACGCTTGAGAAACTCAAAATTTTCGCAGTTCTGATGCTCGAAACGAGTAACTAGAACGGCCTAGGGGAAAAGTACGCTTACCGTTGTAATTGTGCGAGTTTCTACTTTCAGATGCAACTGAAATTTTGCGGATTAGTCAATCCGTTCGCGAGATATGGCAGTTTGGAGGTAAGAAACGCTTGAGAAACTCAAAATTTTCGCCGTTCTGATGCTCGAAACGAATAACTAGAACGGCCTAGGGGAAAAGTGCGCATACCGTTGTAATCGGGCGAGTTTCTACTTTCAGATGCAATAGAAATTTTGCGGATTGGTCAATCGGTTCGCGAGATATGGCAGTTTGGAGGTAAGAAACGCTTGAGAAACTCAAAATTTTCGCCGTTCTGATGCTCGAAACGAATAACTAGAACGGCCTAGGGGAAAAGTACGCATACCGTTGTAATCGGGCGAGTTTCTGCTTTCAGATGCAACAGAAATTTTGCGGATTGATCAATCCGTTCGCGAGATATGGCAGTTTGGAGATAAGAAACGCTTGAGAAACTCAAAATTTTCGCCGTTCTGATGCTCGAAACGAATAACTAGAACGGCCTAGGGGAAAAGTGCGCATACCGTTGTAATCGGGCGAGTTTCTACTTTCAGATGCAACAGAAATTTTGCGGATTGGTCAATCCGTTCGCGAGATATGGCAGTTTGGAGATAAGAAACGCTTGAGAAACTCAAAATTTTCGCAGTTCTGATGTTCGAAATGAGTAACTAGAACAGCCTAGGGGAAAAGTACGCTTACCGTTGTAATTGGGCGAGTTTCTACTTTCAGATGCAACAGAAATTTTGCGGATTAGTCAATCCGTTCGCGAGATATGGCAGTTTGGAGGTAAGAAACGCTTGAGAAACTCAAAATTTTCGCAGTTCTGATGCTCGAAATGAATAACTGGAACGGCCTAGGGGAAAACTACACACACCGTTGTAATCGGGCGAGTTTCTACTTTCAGATGCAACAGAAATTTTGCGGATTGGTCAATCCGTTCGCGAGATATGGCAGTTTGGAGATAAGAAACGCTTGAGAAACTCAAAATTTTCGCAGTTCTGATGCTCGAAACGAGTAACTAGAACGGCCTAGGGGAAAAGTACGCTTACCGTTGTAATCGGGCGAGTTTCTACTTTCAGATGCAACAGAAATTTTGCGGATTAGTTAATCCGTTCGCCAGATATGGCAGTTTGGAGGTAAGAAACGCTTGAGAAACTCAAAATTTTCGCCGTTCTGATGCTCGAAACGAATAACTAGAACGGCCTAGGGGAAAAGTACGCATACCGTTGTAATCGGGCGAGTTTCTGCTTTCAGATGCAACAGAAATTTTGCGGATTGATCAATCCGTTCGCGAGATATGGCAGTTTGGAGATAAGAAACGCTTGAGAAACTCAAAATTTTCGCCGTTCTGATGCTCGAAACGAATAACTAGAACGGCCTAGGGGAAAAGTGCGCATACCGTTGTAATCGGGCGAGTTTCTACTTTCAGATGCAACAGAAATTTTGCGGATTGGTCAATCCGTTCGCGAGATATGGCAGCTTGGAGATAAGAAACGCTTGAGAAACTCAAAATTTTCGCAGTTCTGATGCTCGAAACGAGTAACTAGAACGGCCTAGGGGAAAAGTACGCTTACCGTTGTAATTGGGCGAGTTTCTACTTTCAGATGCAACAGAAATTTTGCGGATTAGTCAATCCGTTCGCGAGATATGGCAGTTTGGAGGTAAGAAACGCTTGAGAAACTCAAAATTTTCGCCGTTCTGATGCTCGAAACGAATAACTAGAACGGCCTAGGGGAAAAGTGCGCACACCGTTGTAATCGGGCGAGTTTCTACTTTCAGAAGCAACAGAAATTTTGCGGATTGGTAATTCCGTTCGCGAGATATGGCAGTTTGGAGATAAGAAACGCTTGAGAAACACAAAATTTTCGCAGTTCTGATGCTCGAAACGAGTAACTAGAACGGCCTAGGGGAAAAGCACGCTTACCGTTGTAATCGGGCGAGTTTCTACTTTCAGATGCAACAGAAATTTTGCGGATTAGTCAATCCGTTCGCGAGATATGGCAGTTTGGAGGTAAGAAACGCTTGAGAAACTCAAAATTTTCGCCGTTCTGATGCTCGAAACGAATAACTAGAACGGCCTAGGGGAAAAGTACGCATACCGTTGTAATCGGGCGAGTTTCTGCTTTCAGATGCAACAGAAATTTTGCGGATTGATCAATCCGTTCGCGAGATATGGCAGTTTGGAGATAAGAAACGCTTGAGAAACTCAAAATTTTCGCCGTTCTGATGCTCGAAACGAATAACTAGAACGGCCTAGGGGAAAAGTGCGCATACCGTTGTAATCGGGCGAGTTTCTACTTTCAGATGCAACAGAAATTTTGCGGATTGGTCAATCCGTTCGCGAGATATGGCAGCTTGGAGATAAGAAACGCTTGAGAAACTCAAAATTTTCGCAGTTCTGATGCTCGAAACGAGTAACTAGAACGGCCTAGGGGAAAAGTACGCTTACCGTTGTAATTGTGCGAGTTTCTACTTTCAGATGCAACTGAAATTTTGCGGATTAGTCAATCCGTTCGCGAGATATGGCAGTTTGGAGGTAAGAAACGCTTGAGAAACTCAAAATTTTCGCCGTTCTGATGCTCGAAACGAATAACTAGAACGGCCTAGGGGAAAAGTGCGCATACCGTTGTAATCGGGCGAGTTTCTACTTTCAGATGCAATAGAAATTTTGCGGATTGGTCAATCGGTTCGCGAGATATGGCAGTTTGGAGGTAAGAAACGCTTGAGAAACTCAAAATTTTCGCCGTTCTGATGCTCGAAACGAATAACTAGAACGGCCTAGGGGAAAAGTACGCATACCGTTGTAATCGGGCGAGTTTCTGCTTTCAGATGCAACAGAAATTTTGCGGATTGATCAATCCGTTCGCGAGATATGGCAGTTTGGAGATAAGAAACGCTTGAGAAACTCAAAATTTCCGCCGTTCTGATGCTCGAAACGAATAACTAGAACGGCCTAGGGGAAAAGTGCGCATACCGTTGTAATCGGGCGAGTTTCTACTTTCAGATGCAACAGAAATTTTGCGGATTGGTCAATCCGTTCGCGAGATATGGCAGTTTGGAGATAAGAAACGCTTGAGAAACTCAAAATTTTCGCAGTTCTGATGTTCGAATTGAGTAACTAGAACAGCCTAGGGGAAAAGTACGCTTACCGTTGTAATTGGGCGAGTTTCTACTTTCAGATGCAACAGAAATTTTGCGGATTAGTCAATCCGTTCGCGAGATATGGCAGTTTGGAGGTAAGAAACGCTTGAGAAACTCAAAATTTTCGCAGTTCTGATGCTCGAAATGAATAACTGGAACGGCCTAGGGGAAAACTACACACACCGTTGTAATCGGGCGAGTTTCTACTTTCAGATGCAACAGAAATTTTGCGGATTGGTCAATCCGTTCGCGAGATATGGCAGTTTGGAGATAAGAAACGCTTGAGAAACTCAAAATTTTCGCAGTTCTGATGCTCGAAACGAGTAACTAGAACGGCCTAGGGGAAAAGTACGCTTACCGTTGTAATCGGGCGAGTTTCTACTTTCAGATGCAACAGAAATTTTGCGGATTAGTTAATCCGTTCGCCAGATATGGCAGTTTGGAGGTAAGAAACGCTTGAGAAACTCAAAATTTTCGCCGTTCTGATGCTCGAAACGAATAACTAGAACGGCCTAGGGGAAAAGTACGCATACCGTTGTAATCGGGCGAGTTTCTGCTTTCAGATGCAACAGAAATTTTGCGGATTGATCAATCCGTTCGCGAGATATGGCAGTTTGGAGATAAGAAACGCTTGAGAAACTCAAAATTTTCGCCGTTCTGATGCTCGAAACGAATAACTAGAACGGCCTAGGGGAAAAGTGCGCATACCGTTGTAATCGGGCGAGTTTCTACTTTCAGATGCAACAGAAATTTTGCGGATTGGTCAATCCGTTCGCGAGATATGGCAGCTTGGAGATAAGAAACGCTTGAGAAACTCAAAATTTTCGCAGTTCTGATGCTCGAAACGAGTAACTAGAACGGCCTAGGGGAAAAGTACGCTTACCGTTGTAATTGGGCGAGTTTCTACTTTCAGATGCAACAGAAATTTTGCGGATTAGTCAATCCGTTCGCGAGATATGGCAGTTTGGAGGTAAGAAACGCTTGAGAAACTCAAAATTTTCGCCGTTCTGATGCTCGAAACGAATAACTAGAACGGCCTAGGGGAAAAGTGCGCACACCGTTGTAATCGGGCGAGTTTCTACTTTCAGAAGCAACAGAAATTTTGCGGATTGGTAATTCCGTTCGCGAGATATGGCAGTTTGGAGATAAGAAACGCTTGAGAAACACAAAATTTTCGCAGTTCTGATGCTCGAAACGAGTAACTAGAACGGCCTAGGGGAAAAGCACGCTTACCGTTGTAATCGGGCGAGTTTCTACTTTCAGATGCAACAGAAATTTTGCGGATTAGTCAATCCGTTCGCGAGATATGGCAGTTTGGAGGTAAGAAACGCTTGAGAAACTCAAAATTTTCGCCGTTCTGATGCTCGAAACGAATAACTAGAACGGCCTAGGGGAAAAGTACGCATACCGTTGTAATCGGGCGAGTTTCTGCTTTCAGATGCAACAGAAATTTTGCGGATTGATCAATCCGTTCGCGAGATATGGCAGTTTGGAGATAAGAAACGCTTGAGAAACTCAAAATTTTCGCCGTTCTGATGCTCGAAACGAATAACTAGAACGGCCTAGGGGAAAAGTGCGCATACCGTTGTAATCGGGCGAGTTTCTACTTTCAGATGCAACAGAAATTTTGCGGATTGGTCAATCCGTTCGCGAGATATGGCAGCTTGGAGATAAGAAACGCTTGAGAAACTCAAAATTTTCGCAGTTCTGATGCTCGAAACGAGTAACTAGAACGGCCTAGGGGAAAAGTACGCTTACCGTTGTAATTGTGCGAGTTTCTACTTTCAGATGCAACTGAAATTTTGCGGATTAGTCAATCCGTTCGCGAGATATGGCAGTTTGGAGGTAAGAAACGCTTGAGAAACTCAAAATTTTCGCCGTTCTGATGCTCGAAACGAATAACTAGAACGGCCTAGGGGAAAAGTGCGCATACCGTTGTAATCGGGCGAGTTTCTACTTTCAGATGCAATAGAAATTTTGCGGATTGGTCAATCGGTTCGCGAGATATGGCAGTTTGGAGGTAAGAAACGCTTGAGAAACTCAAAATTTTCGCCGTTCTGATGCTCGAAACGAATAACTAGAACGGCCTAGGGGAAAAGTACGCATACCGTTGTAATCGGGCGAGTTTCTGCTTTCAGATGCAACAGAAATTTTGCGGATTGATCAATCCGTTCGCGAGATATGGCAGTTTGGAGATAAGAAACGCTTGAGAAACTCAAAATTTTCGCCGTTCTGATGCTCGAAACGAATAACTAGAACGGCCTAGGGGAAAAGTACGCATACCGTTGTAATCGGGCGAGTTTCTGCTTTCAGATGCAACAGAAATTTTACGGATTGATCAATCCGTTCGCGAGATATGGCAGTTTGGAGATAAGAAACGCTTGAGAAACTCAAAATTTTCGCCGTTCTGATGCTCGAAACGAATAACTAGAACGGCCTAGGGGAAAAGTGCGCATACCGTTGTAATCGGGCGAGTTTCTACTTTCAGATGCAACAGAAATTTTGCGGATTGGTCAATCCGTTCGCGAGATATGGCAGTTTGGAGATAAGAAACGCTTGAGAAACTCAAAATTTTCGCAGTTCTGATGTTCGAAATGAGTAACTGGAACGGCCTAGGGGAAAACTACACACACCGTTGTAATCGGGCGAGTTTCTACTTTCAGATGCAACAGAAATTTTGCGGATTGGTCAATCCGTTCGCGAGATATGGCAGTTTGGAGATAAGAAACGCTTGAGAAACTCAAAATTTTCGCAGTTCTGATGCTCGAAACGAGTAACTAGAACGGCCTAGGGGAAAAGTACGCTTACCGTTGTAATCGGGCGAGTTTCTACTTTCAGATGCAACAGAAATTTTGCGGATTAGTTAATCCGTTCGCCAGATATGGCAGTTTGGAGGTAAGAAACGCTTGAGAAACTCAAAATTTTCGCCGTTCTGATGCTCGAAACGAATAACTAGAACGGCCTAGGGGAAAAGTGCGCATACCGTTGTAATCGGGCGAGTTTCTACTTTCAGATGCAACAGAAATTTTGCGGATTGGTCAATCCGTTCGCGAGATATGGCAGCTTGGAGATAAGAAACGCTTGAGAAACTCAAAATTTTCGCAGTTCTGATGCTCGAAACGAGTAACTAGAACGGCCTAGGGGAAAAGTACGCTTACCGTTGTAATTGGGCGAGTTTCTACTTTCAGATGCAACAGAAATTTTGCGGATTAGTCAATCCGTTCGCGAGATATGGCAGTTTGGAGGTAAGAAACGCTTGAGAAACTCAAAATTTTCGCCGTTCTGATGCTCGAAACGAATAACTAGAACGGCCTAGGGGAAAAGTGCGCACACCGTTGTAATCGGGCGAGTTTCTACTTTCAGAAGCAACAGAAATTTTGCGGATTGGTAATTCCGTTCGCGAGATATGGCAGTTTGGAGATAAGAAACGCTTGAGAAACACAAAATTTTCGCAGTTCTGATGCTCGAAACGAGTAACTAGAACGGCCTAGGGGAAAAGCACGCTTACCGTTGTAATCGGGCGAGTTTCTACTTTCAGATGCAACAGAAATTTTGCGGATTAGTCAATCCGTTCGCGAGATATGGCAGTTTGGAGGTAAGAAACGCTTGAGAAACTCAAAATTTTCGCCGTTCTGATGCTCGAAACGAATAACTAGAACGGCCTAGGGGAAAAGTACGCATACCGTTGTAATCGGGCGAGTTTCTGCTTTCAGATGCAACAGAAATTTTGCGGATTGATCAATCCGTTCGCGAGATATGGCAGTTTGGAGATAAGAAACGCTTGAGAAACTAAAAATTTTCGCCGTTCTGATGCTCGAAACGAATAACTAGAACGGCCTAGGGGAAAAGTGCGCATACCGTTGTAATCGGGCGAGTTTCTACTTTCAGATGCAACAGAAATTTTGCGGATTGGTCAATCCGTTCGCGAGATATGGCAGCTTGGAGATAAGAAACGCTTGAGAAACTCAAAATTTTCGCAGTTCTGATGCTCGAAACGAGTAACTAGAACGGCCTAGGGGAAAAGTACGCTTACCGTTGTAATTGTGCGAGTTTCTACTTTCAGATGCAACTGAAATTTTGCGGATTAGTCAATCCGTTCGCGAGATATGGCAGTTTGGAGGTAAGAAACGCTTGAGAAACTCAAAATTTTCGCCGTTCTGATGCTCGAAACGAATAACTAGAACGGCCTAGGGGAAAAGTGCGCATACCGTTGTAATCGGGCGAGTTTCTACTTTCAGATGCAATAGAAATTTTGCGGATTGGTCAATCGGTTCGCGAGATATGGCAGTTTGGAGGTAAGAAACGCTTGAGAAACTCAAAATTTTCGCCGTTCTGATGCTCGAAACGAATAACTAGAACGGCCTAGGGGAAAAGTACGCATACCGTTGTAATCGGGCGAGTTTCTGCTTTCAGATGCAACAGAAATTTTGCGGATTGATCAATCCGTTCGCGAGATATGGCAGTTTGGAGATAAGAAACGCTTGAGAAACTCAAAATTTTCGCCGTTCTGATGCTCGAAACGAATAACTAGAACGGCCTAGGGGAAAAGTGCGCATACCGTTGTAATCGGGCGAGTTTCTACTTTCAGATGCAACAGAAATTTTGCGGATTGGTCAATCCGTTCGCGAGATATGGCAGTTTGGAGATAAGAAACGCTTGAGAAACTCAAAATTTTCGCAGTTCTGATGTTCGAAATGAGTAACTAGAACAGCCTAGGGGAAAAGTACGCTTACCGTTGTAATTGGGCGAGTTTCTACTTTCAGATGCAACAGAAATTTTGCGGATTAGTCAATCCGTTCGCGAGATATGGCAGTTTGGAGGTAAGAAACGCTTGAGAAACTCAAAATTTTCGCAGTTCTGATGCTCGAAATGAATAACTGGAACGGCCTAGGGGAAAACTACACACACCGTTGTAATCGGGCGAGTTTCTACTTTCAGATGCAACAGAAATTTTGCGGATTGGTCAATCCGTTCGCGAGATATGGCAGTTTGGAGATAAGAAACGCTTGAGAAACTCAAAATTTTCGCAGTTCTGATGCTCGAAACGAGTAACTAGAACGGCCTAGGGGAAAAGTACGCTTACCGTTGTAATCGGGCGAGTTTCTACTTTCAGATGCAACAGAAATTTTGCGGATTAGTTAATCCGTTCGCCAGATATGGCAGTTTGGAGGTAAGAAACGCTTGAGAAACTCAAAATTTTCGCCGTTCTGATGCTCGAAACGAATAACTAGAACGGCCTAGGGGAAAAGTACGCATACCGTTGTAATCGGGCGAGTTTCTGCTTTCAGATGCAACAGAAATTTTGCGGATTGATCAATCCGTTCGCGAGATATGGCAGTTTGGAGATAAGAAACGCTTGAGAAACTCAAAATTTTCGCCGTTCTGATGCTCGAAACGAATAACTAGAACGGCCTAGGGGAAAAGTGCGCATACCGTTGTAATCGGGCGAGTTTCTACTTTCAGATGCAACAGAAATTTTGCGGATTGGTCAATCCGTTCGCGAGATATGGCAGCTTGGAGATAAGAAACGCTTGAGAAACTCAAAATTTTCGCAGTTCTGATGCTCGAAACGAGTAACTAGAACGGCCTAGGGGAAAAGTACGCTTACCGTTGTAATTGGGCGAGTTTCTACTTTCAGATGCAACAGAAATTTTGCGGATTAGTCAATCCGTTCGCGAGATATGGCAGTTTGGAGGTAAGAAACGCTTGAGAAACTCAAAATTTTCGCCGTTCTGATGCTCGAAACGAATAACTAGAACGGCCTCGGGGAAAAGTGCGCACACCGTTGTAATCGGGCGAGTTTCTACTTTCAGAAGCAACAGAAATTTTGCGGATTGGTAATTCCGTTCGCGAGATATGGCAGTTTGGAGATAAGAAACGCTTGAGAAACACAAAATTTTCGCAGTTCTGATGCTCGAAACGAGTAACTAGAACGGCCTAGGGGAAAAGCACGCTTACCGTTGTAATCGGGCGAGTTTCTACTTTCAGATGCAACAGAAATTTTGCGGATTAGTCAATCCGTTCGCGAGATATGGCAGTTTGGAGGTAAGAAACGCTTGAGAAACTCAAAATTTTCGCCGTTCTGATGCTCGAAACGAATAACTAGAACGGCCTAGGGGAAAAGTACGCATACCGTTGTAATCGGGCGAGTTTCTGCTTTCAGATGCAACAGAAATTTTGCGGATTGATCAATCCGTTCGCGAGATATGGCAGTTTGGAGATAAGAAACGCTTGAGAAACTCAAAATTTTCGCCGTTCTGATGCTCGAAACGAATAACTAGAACGGCCTAGGGGAAAAGTGCGCATACCGTTGTAATCGGGCGAGTTTCTACTTTCAGATGCAACAGAAATTTTGCGGATTGGTCAATCGGTTCGCGAGATATGGCAGTTTGGAGGTAAGAAACGCTTGAGAAACTCAAAATTTTCGCCGTTCTGATGCTCGAAACGAATAACTAGAACGGCCTAGGGGAAAAGTACGCATACCGTTGTAATCGGGCGAGTTTCTGCTTTCAGATGCAACAGAAATTTTGCGGATTGATCAATCCGTTCGCGAGATATGGCAGTTTGGAGATAAGAAACGCTTGAGAAACTCAAAATTTTCGCCGTTCTGATGCTCGAAACGAATAACTAGAACGGCCTAGGGGAAAAGTGCGCATACCGTTGTAATCGGGCGAGTTTCTACTTTCAGATGCAACAGAAATTTTGCGGATTGGTCAATCCGTTCGCGAGATATGGCAGTTTGGAGATAAGAAACGCTTGAGAAACTCAAAATTTTCGCAGTTCTGATGTTCGAAATGAGTAACTAGAACAGCCTAGGGGAAAAGTACGCTTACCGTTGTAATTGGGCGAGTTTCTACTTTCAGATGCAACAGAAATTTTGCGGATTAGTCAATCCGTTCGCGAGATATGGCAGTTTGGAGGTAAGAAACGCTTGAGAAACTCAAAATTTTCGCAGTTCTGATGCTCGAAATGAATAACTGGAACGGCCTAGGGGAAAACTACACACACCGTTGTAATCGGGCGAGTTTCTACTTTCAGATGCAACAGAAATTTTGCGGATTGGTCAATCCGTTCGCGAGATATGGCAGTTTGGAGATAAGAAACGCTTGAGAAACTCAAAATTTTCGCAGTTCTGATGCTCGAAACGAGTAACTAGAACGGCCTAGGGGAAAAGTACGCTTACCGTTGTAATCGGGCGAGTTTCTACTTTCAGATGCAACAGAAATTTTGCGGATTAGTTAATCCGTTCGCCAGATATGGCAGTTTGGAGGTAAGAAACGCTTGAGAAACTCAAAATTTTCGCCGTTCTGATGCTCGAAACGAATAACTAGAACGGCCTAGGGGAAAAGTACGCATACCGTTGTAATCGGGCGTGTTTCTGCTTTCAGATGCAACAGAAATTTTGCGGATTGATCAATCCGTTCGCGAGATATGGCAGTTTGGAGATAAGAAACGCTTGAGAAACTCAAAATTTTCGCCGTTCTGATGCTCGAAACGAATAACTAGAACGGCCTAGGGGAAAAGTGCGCATACCGTTGTAATCGGGCGAGTTTCTACTTTCAGATGCAACAGAAATTTTGCGGATTGGTCAATCCGTTCGCGAGATATGGCAGCTTGGAGATAAGAAACGCTTGAGAAACTCAAAATTTTCGCAGTTCTGATGCTCGAAACGAGTAACTAGAACGGCCTAGGGGAAAAGTACGCTTACCGTTGTAATTGGGCGAGTTTCTACTTTCAGATGCAACAGAAATTTTGCGGATTAGTCAATCCGTTCGCGAGATATGGCAGTTTGGAGGTAAGAAACGCTTGAGAAACTCAAAATTTTCGCCGTTCTGATGCTCGAAACGAATAACTAGAACGGCCTAGGGGAAAAGTGCGCACACCGTTGTAATCGGGCGAGTTTCTACTTTCAGAAGCAACAGAAATTTTGCGGATTGGTAATTCCGTTCGCGAGATATGGCAGTTTGGAGATAAGAAACGCTTGAGAAACACAAAATTTTCGCAGTTCTGATGCTCGAAACGAGTAACTAGAACGGCCTAGGGGAAAAGCACGCATACTGTTGTAATCGGGCCAGTTTCTACTTTCAGATGCAACAGAAATTTTGCGGATTGATCAATCCGTTCGCGAGATATGGCAGTTTGCAGGTAAGAAACGCTTGAGAAACTCAAAATTTTCGCAGTTCTGGTGCTCGAAACGAAGAACTGGAACGGCCTAGGGGAAAAGTGCCCATACCGTTGTAATTTGGCGAGTTTCTACTTTCAGATGCAACAGAAATTTTGCGGATTGATCAATCCGTTCGCGAGATATGGCAGTTTGGATATAAGAAACGCTTGAGAAACTCAAAATTTTCGCAGTTCTGATGCTCGAAACGAGTAACTAGAACGGCCTAGGGGAAAAGTACGCTTACCGTTGTAATCGGGCGAGTTTCTACTTTCAGATGCAACAGAAACTTTGCGGATTGGTCATTCCGTTCGCGAGATATGGCAGTTTGGAGGTAAGAAACGCTTGAGAAACACAAAATTTTCGCAGTTCTGATGCTCGAAACGAATAACTAGAACGGCCTAGGGGAAAAGTGCGCACACCGTTGTAATCGGGCGAGTTTCTACTTTCAGAAGCAACAGAAATTTTGCGGATTGGTCAATCGGTTCGCGAGATATGGCAGTTTGGAGGTAGGAAACGCCTGAGAAACTCAAAATTTGCGCAGTTCTGATGCTCGAAACGAATAACTAGAACGGCCTAGCGGAAAAGTGCGCATACCGTTGTAATCGGGCGAGTTTCTTCTTTCAGATGCAACAGAAATTTTGCGGATCGGTCAATCCGTTCGCGAGATATGGCAGTTTGGATGTAAGAAACGCTTGAGGAACTCAAAATTTTCGCAGTTCTGATGCTCGAAACGAACAACTGGAACGGCCTAGGGGAAAACTACACATACCGTTGTAATCGGGCGAGTTTCTACTTTCAGATGCAACAGAAACTTTGCGGATTGGTCTTTCTGTTCGCGAGATATGGCAGTTTGGAGGTAAGAAACGCTTGAGAAACTCAAAATTTTCGCAGTTCTGATGCTCGAAACGAATAACTAGAACGGCCTAGGGGAAAAGTGCGCATACCGTTGTAATCGGGCGAGATTCTACTTTCAGAAGCAACAGAAATTTTGCGGATTGGTCAATCCGTTCGCGAGATATGGCAGTTTGGAGATAAGAAACGCTTGAGAAACTCAAAATTTTCGCAGTTCTGATGCTCGAAATGAATAACTGGAACGGCCTAGGGGAAAACTACACATACCGTTGTAATCGGACGAGTTTCTACTTTCAGATGCAACAGAAATTTTGCGGATTGGTCAATCCGTTCGCGAGATATGGCAGTTTGTAGGTAAGAAACGCTTGAGAAACTCAAAATTTTCGCAGTTCTGATGCTCGAAACGAATAACTGAAACGGCCTAGGGGAAAACTACACATACCGTTGTAATCGGGCGAGTTTCTACATTAAGATGCAACTGAAATTTTGCGGATTGATCAATCCGTTCGCGAGATATGGCAGTTTGGAGATAAGAAACGATTGAGAAACACAAAATTTTCGCAGTTCTGATGCTCGGAACGAGTAACTAGAACGGCCTAGGGGAAAAGTGCCCATACCGTTGTAATCGGGCGAGTTTCTACTTTCAGAAGCAACAGAAATTTTGCGGATTGGTCAATCCGTTCGCGAGATATGGCAGTTTGGAGGTAAGAAACGCTTGAGAAACTCAAAATTTTCGCAGTTCTGATGCTCGAAATGAATGACTAGAACAGCCTAGGGGAAAACTGCACATACCGTTGTAATCGGGCGAGTTTCTACTTTCAGACACAACAGAAATTTTTCGGATTGGTCAATCCGTTTGCGAGATGTGGCAGTTTGGAGGTAAGAAACGCTTGAGAAACTCAAAATTTTCGCAGTTCTGATGCTCGAAACGAATAACTGGAACGGCCTAGGGGAAAAGTGCCCATACCGTTGTAATTTGGCGAGTTTCTACTTTCAGATGCAACAGAAATTTTGCGGATTGATCAATCCGTTCGCGAGATATGGCAGTTTGGAGATAAGAAACGCTTGAGAAACTCAAAATTTTCATAGTTCTGATGCTCGAAACGAGTAACTAGAACGGCCTAGGGGAAAAGTACGCTTACCGTTGTAATCGGGCGAGTTTCTACTTTCAGATGCAACAGAAACTTTGCGGATTGGTCATTCCGTTCGCGAGATATGGCAGTTTGGAGGTAAGAAACGCTTGAGAAACTCAAAATTTTCGCAGTTCTGATGCTCGAAACGAATAACTAGAACGTCCTAGGGGAAAAGTGCGCATACCGTTGTAATCGGGCGAGTTTCTACTTTCAGAAGCAACAGAAATTTTGCGGATTGGTCAATCGGTTCGCGAGATATGGCAGTTTGGAGGTAGGAAACGCTTGAGAAACTCAAAATTTGCGCAGTTCTGATGCTCGAAACGAATAACTAGAACGGCCTAGCGGAAAAGTGCGCATACCGTTGTAATCGGGCGAGTTTCTTCTTTCAGATGCAACAGAAATTTTGCGGATCGGTCAATCCGTTCGCGAGATATGGCAGTTTGGATGTAAGAAACGCTTGAGGAACTCAAAATTTTCGCAGTTCTGATGCTCGAAACGAACAACTGGAACGGCCTAGGGGAAAACTACACATACCGTTGTAATCGGGCGAGATTCTACTTTCAGATGCAACAGAAACTTTGCGGATTGGTCATTCTGTTCGCGAGATATGGCAGTTTGGAGGTAAGAAACGCTTGAGAAACTCAAAATTTTCGCAGTTCTGATGCTCGAAACGAATAACTAGAACGGCCTAGGGGAAAAGTGCGCATACCGTTGTAATCGGGCGAGATTCTACTTTCAGAAGCAACAGAAATTTTGCGGATTGGTCAATCCGTTCGCGAGATATGGCAGTTTGGAGATAAGAAACGCTTGAGAAACTCAAAATTTTCGCAGTTCTGATGCTCGAAATGAATAACTGGAACGGCCTAGGGGAAAACTACACATACCGTTGTAATCGGGCGAGTTTCTACTTTCAGAAGCAACAGAAATTTTGCGGATTGGTCAATCCGTTCGCGAGATATGGCAGTTTGGATGTAAGAAACGCTTGAGGAACTCAAAATTTTCGCAGTTCTGATGCTCGAAACGAATAACTGAAACGGCCTAGGGGAAAACTACACATACCGTTGTAATCGGGCGAGTTTCTACATTAAGATGCAACTGAAATTTTGCGGATTGATCAATCCGTTCGCGAGATATGGCAGTTTGGAGATAAGAAACGATTGAGAAACACAAAATTTTCGCAGTTCTGATGCTCGGAACGAGTAACTAGAACGGCCTAGGGGAAAAGTGCCCATACCGTTGTAATCGGGCGAGTTTCTACTTTCAGAAGCAACAGAAATTTTGCGGATTGGTCAATCCGTTCGCGAGATATGGCAGTTTGGATGTAAGAAACGCTTGAGAAACTCAAAATTTTCGCAGTTCTGATGCTCGAAATGAATGACTAGAACAGCCTAGGGGAAAACAGCACATACCGTTGTAATCGGGCGAGTTTCTACTTTCAGACACAACAGAAATTTTTCGGATTGGTCAATCCGTTTGCGAGATGTGGCAGTTTGGAGGTAAGAAACGCTTGAGAAACTCAAAATTTTCGCAGTTCTGATGCTCGAAACGAATAACTGGAACGGCCTAGGGGAAAAGTGCCCATACCGTTGTAATTTGGCGAGTTTCTACTTTCAGATGCAACAGAAATTTTGCGGATTGATCAATCCGTTCGCGAGATATGGCAGTTTGGAGATAAGAAACGCTTGAGAAACTCAAAATTTTCATAGTTCTGATGCTCGAAACGAGTAACTAGAACGGCCTAGGGGAAAAGTACGCTTACCGTTGTAATCGGGCGAGTTTCTACTTTCAGATGCAACAGAAACTTTGCGGATTGGTCATTCCGTTCGCGAGATATGGCAGTTTGGATGTAAGAAACGCTTGAGGAACTCAAAATTTTCGCAGTTCTGATGCTCGAAACGAACAACTGGAACGGCCTAGGGGAAAACTACACATACCGTTGTAATCGGGCGAGTTTCTACTTTCAGATGCAACAGAAACTTTGCGGATTGGTCATTCTGTTCGCGAGATATGGCAGTTTGGAGGTAAGAAACGCTTGAGAAACTCAAAATTTTCGCAGTTCTGATGCTCGAAATGAATAACTGGAACGGCCTAGGGGAAAACTACACATACCGTTGTAATCGGGCGAGTTTCTACTTTCAGAAGCAACAGAAATTTTGCGGATTGGTCAATCGGTTCGCGAGATATGGCAGTTTGGAAATAAGAAACGCTTGAGAAACTCAAAATTTTCTCAGTTCTGATGCTCGAAACGAATAACTAGAACGGCCTAGGGGAAAACTACACCTACCGTTGTAATCGGGCGAGTTTCTACTTTCAGATGCAACAGAAATTTTGCGGATTGGTCAATCCGTTCGCGAGATATGGCAGTTTGGAGGTAAGAAACGCTTGAGAAACTCAAAATTTTCGCAGTTCTGATGCTCGAAACGAATAACTAGAACGGCCTAGGGGAAAAGTGCGCATACCGTTGTAATCGGGCGAGTTTCTACTTTCAGATGCAACAGAAATTTTGCGGATTGATCAATCCGTTCGCGAGATATGGCAGTTTGGAGATAAGGAACCCTCGAGAAACTCAAAATTTTCGCAGTTCTGATGCTCGAAACGAATGACTAGAACGGCCTAGGGGAGAAGTACGCATACCGTTGTAATCGGGCGAGTTTCTACTTTGAGGTGCAACAGAAATTTTGCGGATTGGTCAATCGGTTCGCGAGATATGGCAGTTTGGATATAAGAAACGCTTGAGAAACTCAAAATTTTCGCAGTTCTGATGCTCGAAACGAGTAACTAGAACGGCCTAGGGGAAAAGTACGCTTACCGTTGTAATCGGGCGAGTTTCTACTTTCAGATGCAACAGAAACTTTGCGGATTGGTCATTCCGTTCGCGAGATATGGCAGTTTGGAGGTAAGAAACGCTTGAGAAACACAAAATTTTCGCAGTTCTGATGCTCGAAACGAATAACTAGAACGGCCTAGGGGAAAAGTGCGCACACCGTTGTAATCGGGCGAGTTTCTACTTTCAAAAGCAACAGAAATTTTGCGGATTGGTCAATCGGTTCGCGAGATATGGCAGTTTGGAGGTAGGAAACGCCTGAGAAACTCAAAATTTGCGCAGTTCTGATGCTCGAAACGAATAACTAGAACGGCCTAGCGGAAAAGTGCGCATACCGTTGTAATCGGGCGAGTTACTTCTTTCAGATGCAACAGAAATTTTGCGGATCGGTCAATCCGTTCGCGAGATATGGCAGTTTGGATGTAAGAAACGCTTGAGGAACTCAAAATTTTCGCCGTTCTGATGCTCGAAACGAACAACTGGAACGGCCTAGGGGAAAACTACACATACCGTTGTAATCGGGCGAGTTTCTACTTTCAGATGCAACAGAAACTTTGCGGATTGGTCTTTCTGTTCGCGAGATATGGCAGTTTGGAGGTAAGAAACGCTTGAGAAACTCAAAATTTTCGCAGTTCTGATGCTCGAAACGAATAACTAGAACGGCCTAGGGGAAAAGTGCGCATACCGTTGTAATCGGGCGAGATTCTACTTTCGGAAGCAACAGAAATTTTGCGGATTGGTCAATCCGTTCGCGAGATATGGCAGTTTGGAGATAAGAAACGCTTGAGAAACTCAAAATTTTCGCAGTTCTGATGCTCGAAATGAATAACTGGAACGGCCTAGGGGAAAACTACACATACCGTTGTAATCGGGCGAGTTTCTACTTTCAGATGCAACAGAAACTTTGCGGATTGGTCTTTCTGTTCGCGAGATATGGCAGTTTGGAGGTAAGAAACGCTTGAGAAACTCAAAATTTTCGCAGTTCTGATGCTCGAAACGAATAACTAGAACGGCCTAGGGGAAAAGTGCGCATACCGTTGTAATCGGGCGAGATTCTACTTTCAGAAGCAACAGAAATTTTGCGGATTGGTCAATCCGTTCGCGAGATATGGCAGTTTGGAGATAAGAAACGCTTGAGAAACTCAAAATTTTCGCAGTTCTGATGCTCGAAATGAATAACTGGAACGGCCTAGGGGAAAACTACACATACCGTTGTAATCGGACGAGTTTCTACTTTCAGATGCAACAGAAATTTTGCGGATTGGTCAATCCGTTCGCGAGATATGGCAGTTTGTAGGTAAGAAACGCTTGAGAAACTCAAAATTTTCGCAGTTCTGATGCTCGAAACGAATAACTAGAACGTCCTAGGGGAAAAGTGCGCATACCGTTGTAATCGGGCGAGTTTCTTCTTTCAGATGCAACAGAAATTTTGCGGATCGGTCAATCCGTTCGCGAGATATGGCAGTTTGGATGTAAGAAACGCTTGAGGAACTCAAAATTTTCGCAGTTCTGATGCTCGAAACGAACAACTGGAACGGCCTAGGGGAAAACTACACATACCGTTGTAATCGGGCGAGTTTCTACTTTCAGATGCAACAGAAACTTTGCGGATTGGTCATTCTGTTCGCGAGATATGGCAGTTTGGATGTAAGAAACGCTTGAGAAACTCAAAATTTTCGCAGTTCTGATGCTCGAAACGAATAACTAGAACGGCCTAGGGGAAAAGTGCGCATACCGTTGTAATCGGGCGAGATTCTACTTTCAGAAGCAACAGAAATTTTGCGGATTGGTGAATCCGTTCGCGAGATATGGCAGTTTGGAGATAAGAAACGCTTGAGAAACTCAAAATTTTCGCAGTTCTGATGCTCGAAATGAATAACTGGAACGGCCTAGGGGAAAACTACACATACCGTTGTAATCGGGCGAGTTTCTACTTTCAGAAGCAACAGAAATTTTGCGGATTGGTCAATCGGTTCGCGAGATATGGCAGTTTGGAAATAAGAAACGCTTGAGAAACTCAAAATTTTCTCAGTTCTGATGCTCGAAACGAACAACTGGAACGGCCTAGGGGAAAACTACACATACCGTTGTAATCGGGCGAGTTTCTACTTTCAGAAGCAACAGAAATTTTGCGGATTGGTCAATCCGTTCGCGAGATATGGCAGTTTGGAGATAAGAAACGCTTGAGAAACTCAAAATTTTCGCAGTTCTGATGCTCGAAATGAATAACTGGAACGGCCTAGGGGAAAACTACACATACCGTTGTAATCGGACGAGTTTCTACTTTCAGATGCAACAGAAATTTTGCGGATTGGTCAATCCGTTCGCGAGATATGGCAGTTTGTAGGTAAGAAACGCTTGAGAAACTCAAAATTTTCGCAGTTCTGATGCTCGAAACGAATAACTGAAACGGCCTAGGGGAAAACTACACATACCGTTGTAATCGGGCGAGTTTCTACATTAAGATGCAACTGAAATTTTGCGGAATGATCAATCCGTTCGCGAGATATGGCAGTTTGGAGATAAGAAACGATTGAGAAACACAAAATTTTCGCAGTTCTGATGCTCGGAACGAGTAACTAGAACGGCCTAGGGGAAAAGTGCCCATACCGTTGTAATCGGGCGAGTTTCTACTTTCAGAAGCAACAGAAATTTTGCGGATTGGTCAATCCGTTCGCGAGATATGGCAGTTTGGAGGTAAGAAACGCTTGAGAAACTCAAAATTTTCGCAGTTCTGATGCTCGAAATGAATGACTAGAACAGCCTAGGGGAAAACAGCACATACCGTTGTAATCGGGCGAGTTTCTACTTTCAGACACAACAGAAATTTTTCGGATTGGTCAATCCGTTTGCGAGATGTGGCAGTTTGGAGGTAAGAAACGCTTGAGAAACTCAAAATTCTCGCAGTTCTGATGCTCGAAACGAATAACTGGAACGGCCTAGGGGAAAAGTGCCCATACCGTTGTAATTTGGCGAGTTTCTATTTTCAGATGCAACAGAAATTTTGCGGATTGATCAATCCGTTCGCGAGATATGGCAGTTTGGAGATAAGAAACGCTTGAGAAACTCAAAATTTTCGCAGTTCTGATGCTCGAAACGAGTAACTAGAACGGCCTAGGGGAAAAGTACGCTTACCGTTGTAATCGGGCGAGTTTCTACTTTCAGATGCAACAGAAACTTTGCGGATTGGTCATTCCGTTCGCGAGATATGGCAGTTTGGAGGTAAGAAACGCTTGAGAAACTCAAAATTTTCGCAGTTCTGATGCTCGAAACGAATAACTAGAACGTCCTAGGGGAAAAGTGCGCATACCGTTGTAATCGGGCGAGTTTCTACTTTCAGAAGCAACAGAAATTTTGCGGATTGGTCAATCGGTTCGCGAGATATGGCAGTTTGGATGTAGGAAACGCTTGAGAAACTCAAAATTTGCGCAGTTCTGATGCTCGAAACGAATAACTAGAACGGCCTAGCGGAAAAGTGCGCATACCGTTGTAATCGGGCGAGTTTCTTCTTTCAGATGCAACAGAAATTTTGCGGATCGGTCAATCCGTTCGCGAGATATGGCAGTTTGGATGT
Organism: Ptiloglossa arizonensis; assembly: GCF_051014685.1. Lineage (NCBI taxonomy): Eukaryota > Metazoa > Arthropoda > Insecta > Hymenoptera > Colletidae > Ptiloglossa > Ptiloglossa arizonensis. The sequence goes on along the minus strand of NW_027478689.1, from coordinate 354,959 downwards.
AAGAAACGCTTGAGGAACTCAAAATTTTCGCAGTTCTGATGCTCGAAACGAACAACTGGAACGGCCTAGGGGAAAACTACACATACCGTTGTAATCAGGCGAGTTTCTACTTTCAGATGCAACAGAAACTTTGCGGATTGGTCATTCTGTTCGCGAGATATGGCAGTTTGGATGTAAGAAACGCTTGAGAAACTCAAAATTTTCGCAGTTCTGATGCTCGAAACGAATAACTAGAACGGCCTAGGGGAAAAGTGCGCATACCGTTGTAATCGGGCGAGATTCTACTTTCAGAAGCAACAGAAATTTTGCGGATTGGTCAATCCGTTCGCGAGATATGCCAGTTTGGAGATAAGAAACGCTTGAGAAACTCAAAATTTTCGCAGTTCTGATGCTCGAAATGAATAACTGGAACGGCCTAGGGGAAAACTACACATACCGTTGTAATCGGGCGAGTTTCTACTTTCAGAAGCAACAGAAATTTTGCGGATTGGTCAATCGGTTCGCGAGATATGGCAGTTTGGAAATAAGAAACGCTTGAGAAACTCAAAATTTTCTCAGTTCTGATGCTCGAAACGAATAACTAGAACGGCCTAGGGGAAAACTACACCTACCGTTGTAATCGGGCGAGTTTCTACTTTCAGATGCAACAGAAATTTTGCGGATTGGTCAATCCGTTCGCGAGATATGGCAGTTTGGAGATAAGGAACCCTCGAGAAACTCAAAATTTTCGCAGTTCTGATGCTTGAAACGAATGACTAGAACGGCCTAGGGGAGAAGTACGCATACCGTTGTAATCGGGCGAGTTTCTACTTTGAGATGCAACAGAAATTTTGCGGATTGGTCAATCCGTTCGCGAGATATGGCAGTTTGGAAGTAAGAAACGCTTGAGAAACTCAAAATTTTCGCAGTTCTGATGCTCGACACGAATAACTAGAACGGCCTAGGGGAAAAGTGCGCATACCGTTGTAATCGGGCGAGTTTCTACTTTCAGAAGCAAAAGAAATTTTGTGGATTGGTCAATCCGTTCGCGAGATATGGCAGTTTGGAGGTAAGAAACGCTTGAGAAACTCAAAATTTTCGCAGTTCTGATGCTCGAAACGAATAACTAGAACGGCCTAGGGGTAAACTACACCTACCGTTGTAATCGGGCGAGTTTCTACTTTCAGATGCAACAGAAATTTTGCGGATTGGTCAATCCGTTCGCGAGATATGGCAGTTTGGAGGTAAGAAACGCTTGAGGAACTCAAAATTTTCGCAGTTCTGATGTTCGAAACGAATAACTAGAACGGCCTAGGGGAAAACTACACCTACCGTTGTAATCGGGCGAGTTTCTACTTTCAGATGCAACAGAAATGTTGCGGATTGATCAATCCGTTCGCGAGATATGGCAGTTTGGAGATAAGAACCGCTTGAGAAACTCAAAATTTTCGCAGTTCTGATGCTCGAAACGAGTAACTAGAACGGCCTAGGGGAAAAGTACGCATACCGTTGTAATCGGGCGAGTTTCTACTTTCAGATGCAACAGAAATTTTGCGGATTGGTCAATCCGTTCGCAAGATATGGCAGTTTGGACATAAGAAACGCTTGAGAAACTCAAAATTTTCGCAGGTCTGATGCTCGAAACGAGTAACTAGAACGGCCTAGGAGAAAAGTACGCATACCGTTGTAATCGGGCGAGTTTCTACTTTAAGATGGAACAGAAATTTTGCGGATTGATCCATCCGTTCGCGAGATATGGCAGTTTGGAGATAAGAAACGCTTGAGAAACTCAAAATTTTCGCAGTTCTGATGCTCGAAACAAGTAACTAGAACGGCCTAGGGGAAAAGTACGCATACCGTTGTAATCGGGCGAGTTTCTACTTTCAGAAGCAACAGAAACTTTGCGGATTGGTCAATCCGTTCGCGAGATATGGCAGTTTGGAGGTAAGAAACGCTTGAGAAACTCAAAATTTCCGCAGTTCTGATGCTCGAAATGAAAAACTGGAACGGCCTAGGGGAAAACTACACATACCGTTGTAATCGGGCGAGTTTCTACTTTCAGATGCAACAGAAATTTTGCGGATTGGTCAATCCGTTCGCGAGATATGGCAGTTTGGAGGTAAGAAACGCTTGAGGAACTCAAAATTTTCGCAGTTCTGATGTTCGAAACGAATAACTAGAACGGCCTAGGGGAAAACTACACCTACCGTTGTAATCGGGCGAGTTTCTACTTTCAGATGCAACAGAAATTTTGCGGATTGATCAATCCGTTCGCGAGATATGGCAGTTTGGAGATAAGAAGCGCTTGAGAAACTCAAAATTTTCGCAGTTCTGATGCTCGAAACGAGTAACTAGAACGGCCTAGGGGAAAAGTACGCATACCGTTGTAATCGGGCGAGTTTCTACTTTCAGATGCAACAGAAATTTTGCGGATTGGTCAATCCGTTCGCGAGATATGGCAGTTTGGAGGTAAGAAACGCTTGAGAAACTCAAAATTTTCGCAGTTCCGAAGCTCGAAACGAATAACTAGAACGTCCTAGGGGAAAACTACACCTACCGTTGTAATCGGGCGAGTTTCTACTTTCAGATGAAACAGAAATTTTGCGGATTGGTCGATCCGTTCGCGAGATATGGCAGTTTGGAGATAAGAAACGCTTGAGAAACTCAAAATTTTCGCAGTTCTGATGCTCGAAACGAGTAACTAGAACGGCCTAGGGGAAAAGTACGCATACCGTTGTAATCGGGCGAGTTTCTACTTTCAGATGCAACAGAAATTTTGCGGATTGGTCAATCCGTTCGCGAGATATGGCAGTTTGGAGGTAAGAAACGCTTGAGAAACTCAAAATTTTCGCAGTTCTGGTGCTCGAAACGAATAACTAGGACGGCCTAGGGGAAAACTAGACCTACCGTTGTAATCGGGCGCGTTTCTACTTTCAGATGCAACAGAAATTTTGCGGATTGATCAACCCGTTCGCGAGATATGGCAGTTTGGAGATAAGAAACGCTTGAGAAACTCAAAATTTTCGCAGTTCTGATGCACGAAACGAGTAAATAGAACGGCCTAGGGGAAAAGTACGCATACCGTTGTAATCGGGCGAGTTTCTACTTTCAGATGCAACAGAAATTTTGCGGATTGATCCATCCGTTCGCGAGGTATGGCAGTTTGGAGATAAGAAACGCTTGAGAAACTCAAAATTTTCGCAGTTCTGATGCTCGAAACAAGTAACTAGAACGGCCTAGGGGAAAAGTACGCATACCGTTGTAATCGGGCGAGTTTCTACTTTCAGATGCAACAGAAATTTTGCGGATTGGTCAATCCGTTCGCAAGATATGGCAGTTTGGACATAAGAAACGCTTGAGAAACTCAAAATTTTCGCAGGTCTGATGCTCGAAACGAACAACTGGAACGGCCTAGGGGAAAACTACACATACCGTTGTAATCGGGCGAGTTTCTACTTTCAGATGCAACAGAAACTTTGCGGATTGGTCATTCTGTTCGCGAGATATGGCAGTTTGGAGGTAAGAAACGCTTGAGAAACTCAAAATTTTCGCAGTTCTGATGCTCGAAACGAATAACTAGAACGGCCTAGGGGAAAAGTGCGCATACCGTTGTAATCGGGCGAGATTCTACTTTCAGAAGCAACAGAAATTTTGCGGATTGGTCAATCCGTTCGCGAGATATGGCAGTTTGGAGATAAGAAACGCTTGAGAAACTCAAAATTTTCGCAGTTCTGATGCTCGAAATGAATAACTGGAACGGCCTAGGGGAAAACTACACATACCGTTGTAATCGGGCGAGTTTCTACTTTCAGAAGCAACAGAAATTTTGCGGATTGGTCAATCGGTTCGCGAGATATGGCAGTTTGGAAATAAGAAACGCTTGAGAAACTCAAAATTTTCTCAGTTCTGATGCTCGAAACGAATAACTAGAACGGCCTAGGGGAAAACTACACCTACCGTTGTAATCGGGCGAGTTTCTACTTTCAGACACAACAGAAATTTTTCGGATTGGTCTATCCGTTTGCGAGATGTGGCAGTTTGGAGGTAAGAAACGCTTGAGAAACTCAAAATTTTCGCAGTTCTGATGCTCGAAACGAATAACTAGAACGGCCTAGGGGAAAAGTACGCTTACCGTTGTAATCGGGCGAGTTTCTACTTTCAGATGCAACAGAAACTTTGCGGATTGGTCATTCCGTTCGCGAGATATGGCAGTTTGGAGGTAAGAAACGCTTGAGAAACTCAAAATTTTCGCAGTTCTGATGCTCGAAACGAATAACTAGAACGTCCTAGGGGAAAAGTGCGCATACCGTTGTAATCGGGCGAGTTTCTACTTTCAGAAGCAACAGAAATTTTGCGGATTGGTCAATCGGTTCGCGAGATATGGCAGTTTGGAGGTAGGAAACGCTTGAGAAACTCAAAATTTGCGCAGTTCTGATGCTCGAAACGAATAACTAGAACGGCCTAGGGGAAAAGTGCGCATACCGTTGTAATCGGGCGAGATTCTACTTTTAGAAGCAACAGAAATTTTGCGGATTGGTCAATCCGTTCGCGAGATATGGCAGTTTGGAGATAAGAAACGCTTGAGAAACTCAAAATTTTCGCAGTTCTGATGCTCGAAATGAATAACTGGAACGGCCTAGGGGAAAACTACACATACCGTTGTAATCGGGCGAGTTTCTACTTTCAGAAGCAACAGAAATTTTGCGGATTGGTCAATCGGTTCGCGAGATATGGCAGTTTGGAAATAAGAAACGCTTGAGAAACTCAAAATTTTCTCAGTTCTGATGCTCGAAACGAATAACTAGAACGGCCTAGGGGAAAACTACACCTACCGTTGTAATCGGGCGAGTTTCTACTTTCAGACACAACAGAAATTTTTCGGATTGGTCAATCCGTTTGCGAGATGTGGCAGTTTGGAGGTAAGAAACGCTTGAGAAACTCAAAATTTTCGCAGTTCTGATGCTCGAAACGAATAACTAGAACGGCCTAGGGGAAAAGTACGCTTACCGTTGTAATCGGGCGAGTTTCTACTTTCAGATGCAACAGAAACTTTGCGGATTGGTCATTCCGTTCGCGAGATATGGCAGTTTGGAGGTAAGAAACGCTTGAGAAACTCAAAATTTTCGCAGTTCTGATGCTCGAAACGAATAACTAGAACGTCCTAGGGGAAAAGTGCGCATACCGTTGTAATCGGGCGAGTTTCTACTTTCAGAAGCAACAGAAATTTTGCGGATTGGTCAATCGGTTCGCGAGATATGGCAGTTTGGAGGTAGGAAACGCTTGAGAAACTCAAAATTTGCGCAGTTCTGATGCTCGAAACGAATAACTAGAACGGCCTAGCGGAAAAGTGCGCATACCGTTGTAATCGGGCGAGTTTCTTCTTTCAGATGCAACAGAAATTTTGCGGATCGGTCAATCCGTTCGCGAGATATGGCAGTTTGGATGTAAGAAACGCTTGAGGAACTCAAAATTTTCGCAGTTCTGATGCTCGAAACGAACAACTGGAACGGCCTAGGGGAAAACTACACATACCGTTGTAATCGGGCGAGTTTCTACTTTCAGATGCAACAGAAACTTTGCGGATTGGTCATTCTGTTCGCGAGATATGGCAGTTTGGAGGTAAGAAACGCTTGAGAAACTCAAAATTTTCGCAGTTCTGATGCTCGAAACGAATAACTAGAACGGCCTAGGGGAAAAGTGCGCATACCGTTGTAATCGGGCGAGATTCTACTTTCAGAAGCAACAGAAATTTTGCGGATTGGTCAATCCGTTCGCGAGATATGGCAGTTTGGAGATAAGAAACGCTTGAGAAACTCAAAATTTTCGCAGTTCTCATGCTCGAAACGAGTAACTAGAACGGCCTAGGGGAAAAGTACGCATACCGTTGTAATCGGGCGAGTTTCTACTTTCAGATGCAACAGAAATTTTGCGGATTGGTCAATCCGTTCGCAAGATATGGCAGTTTGGACATAAGAAACGCTTGAGAAACTCAAAATTTTCGCAGGTCTGATGCTCGAAACGAGTAACTAGAACGGCCTAGGAGAAAAGTACGCATACCGTTGTAATCGGGCGAGTTTCTACTTTAAGATGGAACAGAAATTTTGCGGATTGATCCATCCGTTCGCGAGATATGGCAGTTTGGAGATAAGAAACGCTTGAGAAACTCAAAATTTTCGCAGTTCTGATGCTCGAAACAAGTAACTAGAACGGCCTAGGGGAAAAGTACGCATACCGTTGTAATCGGGCGAGTTTCTACTTTCAGAAGCAACAGAAACTTTGCGGATTGGTCAATCCGTTCGCGAGATATGGCAGTTTGGAGGTAAGAAACGCTTGAGAAACTCAAAATTTCCGCAGTTCTGATGCTCGAAATGAATAACTGGAACGGCCTAGGGGAAAACTACACATACCGTTGTAATCGGGCGAGTTTCTACTTTCAGATGCAACAGAAATTTTGCGGATTGGTCAATCCGTTCGCGAGATATGGCAGTTTGGAGGTAAGAAACGCTTGAGGAACTCAAAATTTTCGCAGTTCTGATGTTCGAAACGAATAACTAGAACGGCCTAGGGGAAAACTACACCTACCGTTGTAATCGGGCGAGTTTCTACTTTCAGATGCAACAGAAATTTTGCGGATTGATCAATCCGTTCGCGAGATATGGCAGTTTGGAGATAAGAAGCGCTTGAGAAACTCAAAATTTTCGCAGTTCTGATGCTCGAAACGAGTAACTAGAACGGCCTAGGGGAAAAGTACGCATACCGTTGTAATCGGGCGAGTTTCTACTTTCAGATGCAACTGAAATTTTGCGGATTGGTCAATCCGTTCGCGAGATATGGCAGTTTGGAGATAAGAAACGCTTGAGAAACTCAAAATTTTCGCAGTTCTGATGCTCGAAACGAGTAACTAGAACGGCCTAGGGGAAAAGTACGCATACCGTTGTAATCGGGCGAGTTTCTACTTTCAGATGCAACAGAAATTTTGCGGATTGGTCAATCCGTTCGCGAGATATGGCAGTTTGGAGGTAAGAAACGCTTGAGAAACTCAAAATTTTCGCAGTTCTGAAGCTCGAAACGAATAACTAGAACGTCCTAGGGGAAAACTACACCTACCGTTGTAATCGGGCGAGTTTCTACTTTCAGATGAAACAGAAATTTTGCGGATTGGTCGATCCGTTCGCGAGATATGGCAGTTTGGAGATAAGAAACGCTTGAGAAACTCAAAATTTTCGCAGTTCTGATGCTCGAAACGAGTAACTAGAACGGCCTAGGGGAAAAGTACGCATACCGTTGTAATCGGGCGAGTTTCTACTTTCAGATGCAACAGAAATTTTGCGGATTGGTCAATCCGTTCGCGAGATATGGCAGTTTGGAGGTAAGAAACGCTTGAGAAACTCAAAATTTTCGCAGTTCTGGTGCTCGAAACGAATAACTAGGACGGCCTAGGGGAAAACTAGACCTACCGTTGTAATCGGGCGCGTTTCTACTTTCAGATGCAACAGAAATTTTGCGGATTGATCAACCCGTTCGCGAGATATGGCAGTTTGGAGATAAGAAACGCTTGAGAAACTCAAAATTTTCGCAGTTCTGATGCTCGAAACGAGTAAATAGAACGGCCTAGGGGAAAAGTACGCATACCGTTGTAATCGGGCGAGTTTCTACTTTCAGATGCAACAGAAATTTTGCGGATTGGTCGATCCGTTCGCGAGGTATGGCAGTTTGGAGATAAGAAACGCTTGAGAAACTCAAAATTTTCGCAGTTCTGATGCTCGAAACGAGTAAATAGAACGGCCTAGGGGAAAAGTACGCATACCGTTGTAATCGGGCGAGTTTCTACTTTCAGATGCAACAGAAATTTTGCGGATTGGTCAATCCGTTCGCGAGATATGGCAGTTTGGAGGTAAGAAACGCTTGAGAAACTCAAAATTTTCGCAGTTCTGGTGCTCGAAACGAATAACTAGGACGGCCTAGGGGAAAACTAGACCTACCGTTGTAATCGGGCGCGTTTCTACTTTCAGATGCAACAGAAATTTTGCGGATTGATCAACCCGTTCGCGAGATATGGCAGTTTGGAGATAAGAAACGCTTGAGAAACTCAAAATTTTCGCAGTTCTGATGCTCGAAACGAGTAAATAGAACGGCCTAGGGGAAAAGTACGCATACCGTTGTAATCGGGCGAGTTTCTACTTTCAGATGCAACAGAAATTTTGCGGATTGGTCGATCCGTTCGCGAGGTATGGCAGTTTGGAGATAAGAAACGCTTGAGAAACTCAAAATTTTCGCAGTTCTGATGCTCGAAACAAGTAACTAGAACGGCCTAGGGGAAAAGTGCGCATACCGTTGTAATCGGGCGAGATTCTACTTTCAGAAGCAACAGAAATTTTGCGGATTGGTCAATCCGTTCGCGAGATATGGCAGTTTGGAGATAAGAAACGCTTGAGAAACTCAAAATTTTCGCAGTTCTGATGCTCGAAATGAATAACTGGAACGGCCTAGGGGAAAACTACACATACCGTTGTAATCGGGCGAGTTTCTACTTTCAGAAGCAACAGAAATTTTGCGGATTGGTCAATCGGTTCGCGAGATATGGCAGTTTGGAAATAAGAAACGCTTGAGAAACTCAAAATTTTCTCAGTTCTGATGCTCGAAACGAATAACTAGAACGGCCTAGGGGAAAACTACACCTACCGTTGTAATCGGGCGAGTTTCTACTTTCAGACACAACAGAAATTTTTCGGATTGGTCTATCCGTTTGCGAGATGTGGCAGTTTGGAGGTAAGAAACGCTTGAGAAACTCAAAATTTTCGCAGTTCTGATGCTCGAAACGAATAACTAGAACGGCCTAGGGGAAAAGTACGCTTACCGTTGTAATCGGGCGAGTTTCTACTTTCAGATGCAACAGAAACTTTGCGGATTGGTCATTCCGTTCGCGAGATATGGCAGTTTGGAGGTAAGAAACGCTTGAGAAACTCAAAATTTTCGCAGTTCTGATGCTCGAAACGAATAACTAGAACGTCCTAGGGGAAAAGTGCGCATACCGTTGTAATCGGGCGAGTTTCTACTTTCAGAAGCAACAGAAATTTTGCGGATTGGTCAATCGGTTCGCGAGATATGGCAGTTTGGAGGTAGGAAACGCTTGAGAAACTCAAAATTTGCGCAGTTCTGATGCTCGAAACGAATAACTAGAACGGCCTAGGGGAAAAGTGCGCATACCGTTGTAATCGGGCGAGATTCTACTTTTAGAAGCAACAGAAATTTTGCGGATTGGTCAATCCGTTCGCGAGATATGGCAGTTTGGAGATAAGAAACGCTTGAGAAACTCAAAATTTTCGCAGTTCTGATGCTCGAAATGAATAACTGGAACGGCCTAGGGGAAAACTACACATACCGTTGTAATCGGGCGAGTTTCTACTTTCAGAAGCAACAGAAATTTTGCGGATTGGTCAATCGGTTCGCGAGATATGGCAGTTTGGAAATAAGAAACGCTTGAGAAACTCAAAATTTTCTCAGTTCTGATGCTCGAAACGAATAACTAGAACGGCCTAGGGGAAAACTACACCTACCGTTGTAATCGGGCGAGTTTCTACTTTCAGACACAACAGAAATTTTTCGGATTGGTCAATCCGTTTGCGAGATGTGGCAGTTTGGAGGTAAGAAACGCTTGAGAAACTCAAAATTTTCGCAGTTCTGATGCTCGAAACGAATAACTAGAACGGCCTAGGGGAAAAGTACGCTTACCGTTGTAATCGGGCGAGTTTCTACTTTCAGATGCAACAGAAACTTTGCGGATTGGTCATTCCGTTCGCGAGATATGGCAGTTTGGAGGTAAGAAACGCTTGAGAAACTCAAAATTTTCGCAGTTCTGATGCTCGAAACGAATAACTAGAACGTCCTAGGGGAAAAGTGCGCATACCGTTGTAATCGGGCGAGTTTCTACTTTCAGAAGCAACAGAAATTTTGCGGATTGGTCAATCGGTTCGCGAGATATGGCAGTTTGGAGGTAGGAAACGCTTGAGAAACTCAAAATTTGCGCAGTTCTGATGCTCGAAACGAATAACTAGAACGGCCTAGCGGAAAAGTGCGCATACCGTTGTAATCGGGCGAGTTTCTTCTTTCAGATGCAACAGAAATTTTGCGGATCGGTCAATCCGTTCGCGAGATATGGCAGTTTGGATGTAAGAAACGCTTGAGGAACTCAAAATTTTCGCAGTTCTGATGCTCGAAACGAACAACTGGAACGGCCTAGGGGAAAACTACACATACCGTTGTAATCGGGCGAGTTTCTACTTTCAGATGCAACAGAAACTTTGCGGATTGGTCATTCTGTTCGCGAGATATGGCAGTTTGGAGGTAAGAAACGCTTGAGAAACTCAAAATTTTCGCAGTTCTGATGCTCGAAACGAATAACTAGAACGGCCTAGGGGAAAAGTGCGCATACCGTTGTAATCGGGCGAGATTCTACTTTCAGAAGCAACAGAAATTTTGCGGATTGGTCAATCCGTTCGCGAGATATGGCAGTTTGGAGATAAGAAACGCTTGAGAAACTCAAAATTTTCGCAGTTCTCATGCTCGAAACGAGTAACTAGAACGGCCTAGGGGAAAAGTACGCATACCGTTGTAATCGGGCGAGTTTCTACTTTCAGATGCAACAGAAATTTTGCGGATTGGTCAATCCGTTCGCAAGATATGGCAGTTTGGACATAAGAAACGCTTGAGAAACTCAAAATTTTCGCAGGTCTGATGCTCGAAACGAGTAACTAGAACGGCCTAGGAGAAAAGTACGCATACCGTTGTAATCGGGCGAGTTTCTACTTTAAGATGGAACAGAAATTTTGCGGATTGATCCATCCGTTCGCGAGATATGGCAGTTTGGAGATAAGAAACGCTTGAGAAACTCAAAATTTTCGCAGTTCTGATGCTCGAAACAAGTAACTAGAACGGCCTAGGGGAAAAGTACGCATACCGTTGTAATCGGGCGAGTTTCTACTTTCAGAAGCAACAGAAACTTTGCGGATTGGTCAATCCGTTCGCGAGATATGGCAGTTTGGAGGTAAGAAACGCTTGAGAAACTCAAAATTTCCGCAGTTCTGATGCTCGAAATGAATAACTGGAACGGCCTAGGGGAAAACTACACATACCGTTGTAATCGGGCGAGTTTCTACTTTCAGATGCAACAGAAATTTTGCGGATTGGTCAATCCGTTCGCGAGATATGGCAGTTTGGAGGTAAGAAACGCTTGAGGAACTCAAAATTTTCGCAGTTCTGATGTTCGAAACGAATAACTAGAACGGCCTAGGGGAAAACTACACCTACCGTTGTAATCGGGCGAGTTTCTACTTTCAGATGCAACAGAAATTTTGCGGATTGATCAATCCGTTCGCGAGATATGGCAGTTTGGAGATAAGAAGCGCTTGAGAAACTCAAAATTTTCGCAGTTCTGATGCTCGAAACGAGTAACTAGAACGGCCTAGGGGAAAAGTACGCATACCGTTGTAATCGGGCGAGTTTCTACTTTCAGATGCAACTGAAATTTTGCGGATTGGTCAATCCGTTCGCGAGATATGGCAGTTTGGAGATAAGAAACGCTTGAGAAACTCAAAATTTTCGCAGTTCTGATGCTCGAAACGAGTAACTAGAACGGCCTAGGGGAAAAGTACGCATACCGTTGTAATCGGGCGAGTTTCTACTTTCAGATGCAACAGAAATTTTGCGGATTGGTCAATCCGTTCGCGAGATATGGCAGTTTGGAGGTAAGAAACGCTTGAGAAACTCAAAATTTTCGCAGTTCTGAAGCTCGAAACGAATAACTAGAACGTCCTAGGGGAAAACTACACCTACCGTTGTAATCGGGCGAGTTTCTACTTTCAGATGAAACAGAAATTTTGCGGATTGGTCGATCCGTTCGCGAGATATGGCAGTTTGGAGATAAGAAACGCTTGAGAAACTCAAAATTTTCGCAGTTCTGATGCTCGAAACGAGTAACTAGAACGGCCTAGGGGAAAAGTACGCATACCGTTGTAATCGGGCGAGTTTCTACTTTCAGATGCAACAGAAATTTTGCGGATTGGTCAATCCGTTCGCGAGATATGGCAGTTTGGAGGTAAGAAACGCTTGAGAAACTCAAAATTTTCGCAGTTCTGGTGCTCGAAACGAATAACTAGGACGGCCTAGGGGAAAACTAGACCTACCGTTGTAATCGGGCGCGTTTCTACTTTCAGATGCAACAGAAATTTTGCGGATTGATCAACCCGTTCGCGAGATATGGCAGTTTGGAGATAAGAAACGCTTGAGAAACTCAAAATTTTCGCAGTTCTGATGCTCGAAACGAGTAAATAGAACGGCCTAGGGGAAAAGTACGCATACCGTTGTAATCGGGCGAGTTTCTACTTTCAGATGCAACAGAAATTTTGCGGATTGGTCGATCCGTTCGCGAGGTATGGCAGTTTGGAGATAAGAAACGCTTGAGAAACTCAAAATTTTCGCAGTTCTGATGCTCGAAACGAGTAAATAGAACGGCCTAGGGGAAAAGTACGCATACCGTTGTAATCGGGCGAGTTTCTACTTTCAGATGCAACAGAAATTTTGCGGATTGGTCAATCCGTTCGCGAGATATGGCAGTTTGGAGGTAAGAAACGCTTGAGAAACTCAAAATTTTCGCAGTTCTGGTGCTCGAAACGAATAACTAGGACGGCCTAGGGGAAAACTAGACCTACCGTTGTAATCGGGCGCGTTTCTACTTTCAGATGCAACAGAAATTTTGCGGATTGATCAACCCGTTCGCGAGATATGGCAGTTTGGAGATAAGAAACGCTTGAGAAACTCAAAATTTTCGCAGTTCTGATGCTCGAAACGAGTAAATAGAACGGCCTAGGGGAAAAGTACGCATACCGTTGTAATCGGGCGAGTTTCTACTTTCAGATGCAACAGAAATTTTGCGGATTGGTCGATCCGTTCGCGAGGTATGGCAGTTTGGAGATAAGAAACGCTTGAGAAACTCAAAATTTTCGCAGTTCTGATGCTCGAAACAAGTAACTAGAACGGCCTAGGGGAAAAGTACGCATACCGTTGTAATCGGGCGAGTTTCTACTTTCAGATGCAACAGAAATTTTGCGGATTGGTCAATCCGTTCGCAAGATATGGCAGTTTGGACATAAGAAACGCTTGAGAAACTCAAAATTTTCGCAGGTCTGATGCTCGAAACGAACAACTGGAACGGCCTAGGGGAAAACTACACATACCGTTGTAATCGGGCGAGTTTCTACTTTCAGATGCAACAGAAACTTTGCGGATTGGTCATTCTGTTCGCGAGATATGGCAGTTTGGAGGTAAGAAACGCTTGAGAAACTCAAAATTTTCGCAGTTCTGATGCTCGAAACGAATAACTAGAACGGCCTAGGGGAAAAGTGCGCATACCGTTGTAATCGGGCGAGATTCTACTTTCAGAAGCAACAGAAATTTTGCGGATTGGTCAATCCGTTCGCGAGATATGGCAGTTTGGAGATAAGAAACGCTTGAGAAACTCAAAATTTTCGCAGTTCTGATGCTCGAAATGAATAACTGGAACGGCCTAGGGGAAAACTACACATACCGTTGTAATCGGGCGAGTTTCTACTTTCAGAAGCAACGGAAATTTTGCGGATTGGTCAATCGGTTCGCGAGATATGGCAGTTTGGAAATAAGAAACGCTTGAGAAACTCAAAATTTTCTCAGTTCTGATGCTCGAAACGAATAACTAGAACGGCCTAGGGGAAAACTACACCTACCGTTGTAATCGGGCGAGTTTCTACTTTCAGACACAACAGAAATTTTTCGGATTGGTCAATCCGTTTGCGAGATGTGGCAGTTTGGAGGTAAGAAACGCTTGAGAAACTCAAAATTTTCGCAGTTCTGATGCTCGAAACGAATAACTAGAACGGCCTAGGGGAAAAGTACGCTTACCGTTGTAATCGGGCGAGTTTCTACTTTCAGATGCAACAGAAACTTTGCGGATTGGTCATTCCGTTCGCGAGATATGGCAGTTTGGAGGTAAGAAACGCTTGAGAAACTCAAAATTTTCGCAGTTCTGATGCTCGAAACGAATAACTAGAACGTCCTAGGCGAAAAGTGCGCATACCGTTGTAATCGGGCGAGTTTCTACTTTCAGAAGCAACAGAAATTTTGCGGATTGGTCAATCGGTTCGCGAGATATGGCAGTTTGGAGGTAGGAAACGCTTGAGAAACTCAAAATTTGCGCAGTTCTGATGCTCGAAACGAATAACTAGAACGGCCTAGGGGAAAACTACACATACCGTTGTAATCGGGCGAGTTTCTACTTTCAGAAGCAACAGAAATTTTGCGGATTGGTCAATCGGTTCGCGAGATATGGCAGTTTGGAGGTAGGAAACGCTTGAGAAACTCAAAATTTGCGCAGTTCTGATGCTCGAAACGAATAACTAGAACGGCCTAGCGGAAAAGTGCGCATACCGTTGTAATCGGGCGAGTTTCTTCTTTCAGATGCAACAGAAATTTTGCGGATCGGTCAATCCGTTCGCGAGATATGGCAGTTTGGATGTAAGAAACGCTTGAGGAACTCAAAATTTTCGCAGTTCTGATGCTCGAAACGAACAACTGGAACGGCCTAGGGGAAAACTACACATACCGTTGTAATCGGGCGAGTTTCTACTTTCAGATGCAACAGAAACTTTGCGGATTGGTCATTCTGTTCGCGAGATATGGCAGTTTGGAGGTAAGAAACGCTTGAGAAACTCAAAATTTTCGCAGTTCTGATGCTCGAAACGAATAACTAGAACGGCCTAGGGGAAAAGTGCGCATACCGTTGTAATCGGGCGAGATTCTACTTTCAGAAGCAACAGAAATTTTGCGGATTGGTCAATCCGTTCGCGAGATATGGCAGTTTGGAGATAAGAAACGCTTGAGAAACTCAAAATTTTCGCAGTTCTCATGCTCGAAATGAATAACTGGAACGGCCTAGGGGAAAACTACACATACTGTTGTAATCGGGCGAGTTTCTACTTTCAGATGCAACAGAAATTTTGCGGATTGGTCAATCCGTTCGCGAGATATGGCAGTTTGGATGTAAGAAACGCTTGAGGAACTCAAAATTTTCGCAGTTCTGATGCTCGAAACGAACAACTGGAACGGCCTAGGGGAAAACTACACATACCGTTGTAATCGGGCGAGTTTCTACTTTCAGATGCAACAGAAACTTTGCGGATTGGTCATTCTGTTCGCGAGATATGGCAGTTTGGAAGTAAGAAACGCTTGAGAAACTCAAAATTTTCGCAGTTCTGATGCTCGACACGAATAACTAGAACGGCCTAGGGGAAAAGTGCGCATACCGTTGTAATCGGGCGAGTTTCTACTTTCAGAAGCAAAAGAAATTTTGTGGATTGGTCAATCCGTTCGCGTGATATGGCAGTTTGGAGGTAAGAAACGCTTGAGAAACTCAAAATTTTCGCAGTTCTGATGCTCGAAACGAATAACTAGAACGGCCTAGCGGAAAAGTGCGCATACCGTTGTAATCGGGCGAGTTTCTTCTTTCAGATGCAACAGAAATTTTGCGGATCGGTCAATCCGTTCGCGAGATATGGCAGTTTGGATGTAAGAAACGCTTGAGGAACTCAAAATTTTCGCAGTTCTGATGCTCGAAACGAACAACTGGAACGGCCTAGGGGAAAACTACACATACCGTTGTAATCGGGCGAGTTTCTACTTTCAGATGCAACAGAAACTTTGCGGATTGGTCATTCTGTTCGCGAGATATGGCAGTTTGGAGGTAAGAAACGCTTGAGAAACTCAAAATTTTCGCAGTTCTGATGCTCGAAACGAATAACTAGAACGGCCTAGGGGAAAAGTGCGCATACCGTTGTAATCGGGCGAGATTCTACTTTCAGAAGGAACAGAAATTTTGTGGGTTGGTCAATCCGTTCGCGAGATATGGCAGTTTGGAGATAAGAAACGCTTGAGAAACTCAAAATTTTCGCAGTTCTGATGCTCGAAATGAATAACTGGAACGGCCTAGGGGAAAACTACACATACCGTTGTAATCGGGCGAGTTTCTACTTTCAGAAGCAACAGAAATTTTGCGGATTGGTCAATCGGTTCGCGAGATATGGCAGTTTGGAAATAAGAAACGCTTGAGAAACTCAAAATTTTCTCAGTTCTGATGCTCGAAACGAATAACTAGAACGGCCTAGGGGAAAACTACACCTACCGTTGTAATCGGGCGAGTTTCTACTTTCAGATGCAACAGAAATTTTGCGGATTGGTCAATCCGTTCGCGAGATATGGCAGTTTGGAGGTAAGAAACGCTTGAGAAACTCAAAATTTTCGCAGTTCTGATGCTCGAAACGAATAACTAGAACGGCCTAGGGGAAAAGTGCGCATACCGTTGTAATCGGGCGAGTTTCTTCTTTCAGATGCAACAGAAATTTTGCGGATCGGTCAATCCGTTCGCGAGATATGGCAGTTTGGATGTAAGAAACGCTTGAGGAACTCAAAATTTTCGCAGTTCTGATGCTCGAAACGAACAACTGGAACGGCCTAGGGGAAAACTACACATACCGTTGTAATCGGGCGAGTTTCTACTTTCAGATGCAACAGAAACTTTGCGGATTGGTCATTCTGTTCGCGAGATATGGCAGTTTGGAGGTAAGAAACGCTTGAGAAACTCAAAATTTTCGCAGTTCTGATGCTCGAAACGAATAACTAGAACGGCCTAGGGGAAAAGTGCGCATACCGTTGTAATCGGGCGAGATTCTACTTTCAGAAGCAACAGAAATTTTGCGGATTGGTCAATCCGTTCGCGAGATATGGCAGTTTGGAGATAAGAAACGCTTGAGAAACTCAAAATTTTCGCAGTTCTGATGCTCGAAATGAATAACTGGAACGGCCTAGGGGAAAACTACACATACCGTTGTAATCGGGCGAGTTTCTACTTTCAGAAGCAAAAGAAATTTTGTGGATTGGTCAATCCGTTCGCGAGATATGGCAGTTTGGAGGTAAGAAACGCTTGAGAAACTCAAAATTTTCGCAGTTCTGATGCTCGAAACGAATAACTAGAACGGCCTAGCGGAAAAGTGCGCATACCGTTGTAATCGGGCGAGTTTCTTCTTTCAGATGCAACAGAAATTTTGCGGATCGGTCAATCCGTTCGCGAGATATGGCAGTTTGGATGTAAGAAACGCTTGAGGAACTCAAAATTTTCGCAGTTCTGATGCTCGAAACGAACAACTGGAACGGCCTAGGGGAAAACTACACATACCGTTGTAATCGGGCGAGTTTCTACTTTCAGATGCAACAGAAACTTTGCGGATTGGTCATTCTGTTCGCGAGATATGGCAGTTTGGAAGTAAGAAACGCTTGAGAAACTCAAAATTTTCGCAGTTCTGATGCTCGACACGAATAACTAGAACGGCCTAGGGGAAAAGTGCGCATACCGTTGTAATCGGGCGAGTTTCTACTTTCAGAAGCAAAAGAAATTTTGTGGATTGGTCAATCCGTTCGCGAGATATGGCAGTTTGGAGGTAAGAAACGCTTGAGAAACTCAAAATTTTCGCAGTTCTGATGCTCGAAACGAATAACTAGAACGGCCTAGCGGAAAAGTGCGCATACCGTTGTAATCGGGCGAGTTTCTTCTTTCAGATGCAACAGAAATTTTGCGGATCGGTCAATCCGTTCGCGAGATATGGCAGTTTGGATGTAAGAAACGCTTGAGGAACTCAAAATTTTCGCAGTTCTGATGCTCGAAACGAACAACTGGAACGGCCTAGGGGAAAAGTGCGCATACCGTTGTAATCGGGCGAGATTCTACTTTCAGAAGCAACAGAAATTTTGCGGATTGGTCAATCCGTTCGCGAGATATGGCAGTTTGGAGATAAGAAACGCTTGAGAAACTCAAAATTTTCGCAGTTCTGATGCTCGAAACGAATAACTAGAACGGCCTAGGGGAAAAGTGCGCATACCGTTGTAATCGGGCGAGATTCTACTTTCAGAAGCAACAGAAATTTTGCGGATTGGTCAATCCGTTCGCGAGATATGGCAGTTTGGAGATAAGAAACGCTTGAGAAACTCAAAATTTTCGCAGTTCTGATGCTCGAAATGAATAACTGGAACGGCCTAGGGGAAAACTACACATACCGTTGTAATCGGGCGAGTTTCTACTTTCAGAAGCAAAAGAAATTTTGTGGATTGGTCAATCCGTTCGCGAGATATGGCAGTTTGGAGGTAAGAAACGCTTGAGAAACTCAAAATTTTCGCAGTTCTGATGCTCGAAACGAATAACTAGAACGGCCTAGCGGAAAAGTGCGCATACCGTTGTAATCGGGCGAGTTTCTTCTTTCAGATGCAACAGAAATTTTGCGGATCGGTCAATCCGTTCGCGAGATATGGCAGTTTGGATGTAAGAAACGCTTGAGGAACTCAAAATTTTCGCAGTTCTGATGCTCGAAACGAACAACTGGAACGGCCTAGGGGAAAACTACACATACCGTTGTAATCGGGCGAGTTTCTACTTTCAGATGCAACAGAAACTTTGCGGATTGGTCATTCTGTTCGCGAGATATGGCAGTTTGGAAGTAAGAAACGCTTGAGAAACTCAAAATTTTCGCAGTTCTGATGCTCGACACGAATAACTAGAACGGCCTAGGGGAAAAGTGCGCATACCGTTGTAATCGGGCGAGTTTCTACTTTCAGAAGCAAAAGAAATTTTGTGGATTGGTCAATCCGTTCGCGAGATATGGCAGTTTGGAGGTAAGAAACGCTTGAGAAACTCAAAATTTTCGCAGTTCTGATGCTCGAAACGAATAACTAGAACGGCCTAGCGGAAAAGTGCGCATACCGTTGTAATCGGGCGAGTTTCTTCTTTCAGATGCAACAGAAATTTTGCGGATCGGTCAATCCGTTCGCGAGATATGGCAGTTTGGATGTAAGAAACGCTTGAGGAACTCAAAATTTTCGCAGTTCTGATGCTCGAAACGAACAACTGGAACGGCCTAGGGGAAAAGTGCGCATACCGTTGTAATCGGGCGAGATTCTACTTTCAGAAGCAACAGAAATTTTGCGGATTGGTCAATCCGTTCGCGAGATATGGCAGTTTGGAGATAAGAAACGCTTGAGAAACTCAAAATTTTCGCAGTTCTGATGCTCGAAATGAATAACTGGAACGGCCTAGGGGAAAACTACACATACCGTTGTAATCGGGCGAGTTTCTACTTTCAGAAGCAACAGAAATTTTGCGGATTGGTCAATCGGTTCGCGAGATATGGCAGTTTGGAAATAAGAAACGCTTGAGAAACTCAAAATTTTCTCAGTTCTGATGCTCGAAACGAATAACTAGAACGGCCTAGGGGAAAACTACACCTACCGTTGTAATCGGGCGAGTTTCTACTTTCAGATGCAACAGAAATTTTGCGGATTGGTCAATCCGTTCGCGAGATATGGCAGTTTGGAGGTAAGAAACGCTTGAGAAACTCAAAATTTTCGCAGTTCTGATGCTCGAAACGAATAACTAGAACGGCCTAGGGGAAAAGTGCGCATACCGTTGTAATCGGGCGAGTTTCTACTTTCAGATGCAACAGAAATTTTGCGGATTGATCAATCCGTTCGCGAGATATGGCAGTTTGGAGATAAGGAACCCTCGAGAAACTCAAAATTTTCGCAGTTCTGATGCTCGAAACGAATGACTAGAACGGCCTAGGGGAGAAGTACGCATACCGTTGTAATCGGGCGAGTTTCTACTTTGAGATGCAACAGAAATTTTGCGGATTGGTCAATCCGTTCGCGAGATATGGCAGTTTGGAAGTAAGAAACGCTTGAGAAACTCAAAATTTTCGCAGTTCTGATGCTCGACACGAATAACTAGAACGGCCTAGGGGAAAAGTGCGCATACCGTTGTAATCGGGCGAGTTTCTACTTTCAGAAGCAAAAGAAATTTTGTGGATTGGTCAATCCGTTCGCGACATATGGCAGTTTGGAGGTAAGAAACGCTTGAGAAACTCAAAATTTTCGCAGTTCTGATGCTCGAAACGAATAACTAGAAGTGCCTAGGGGTAAACTACACCTACCGTTGTAATCGGGCGAGTTTCTACTTTCAGATGCAACAGAAATTTTGCGGATTGGTCAATCCGTTCGCGAGATATGGCAGTTTGGAGGTAAGAAACGCTTGAGGAACTCAAAATTTTCGCAGTTCTGATGTTCGAAACGAATAACTAGAACGGCCTAGGGGAAAACTACACCTACCGTTGTAATCGGGCGAGTTTCTACTTTCAGATGCAACAGAAATTTTGCGGATTGATCAATCCGTTCGCGAGATATGGCAGTTTGGAGATAAGAACCGCTTGAGAAACTCAAAATTTTCGCAGTTCTGATGCTCGAAACGAGTAACTAGAACGGCCTAGGGGAAAAGTACGCATACCGTTATAATCGGGCGAGTTTCTACTTTCAGATGCAACAGAAATTTTGCGGATTGGTCAATCCGTTCGCAAGATATGGCAGTTTGGACATAAGAAACGCTTGAGAAACTCAAAATTTTCGCAGGTCTGATGCTCGAAACGAGTAACTAGAACGGCCTAGGAGAAAAGTACGCATACCGTTGTAATCGGGCGAGTTTCTACTTTAAGATGGAACAGAAATTTTGCGGATTGATCCATCCGTTCGCGAGATATGGCAGTTTGGAGATAAGAAACGCTTGAGAAACTCAAAATTTTCGCAGTTCTGATGCTCGAAACAAGTAACTAGAACGGCCTAGGGGAAAAGTACGCATACCGTTGTAATCGGGCGAGTTTCTACTTTCAGAAGCAACAGAAACTTTGCGGATTGGTCAATCCGTTCGCGAGATATGGCAGTTTGGAGGTAAGAAACGCTTGAGAAACTCAAAATTTCCGCAGTTCTGATGCTCGAAATGAATAACTGGAACGGCCTAGGGGAAAACTACACATACCGTTGTAATCGGGCGAGTTTCTACTTTCAGATGCAACAGAAATTTTGCGGATTGGTCAATCCGTTCGCGAGATATGGCAGTTTGGAGGTAAGAAACGCTTGAGGAACTCAAAATTTTCGCAGTTCTGATGTTCGAAACGAATAACTAGAACGGCCTAGGGGAAAACTACACCTACCGTTGTAATCGGGCGAGTTTCTACTTTCAGATGCAACAGAAATTTTGCGGATTGATCAATCCGTTCGCGAGGTATGGCAGTTTGGAGATAAGAAGCGCTTGAGAAACTCAAAATTTTCGCAGTTCTGATGCTCGAAACGAGTAACTAGAACGGCCTAGGGGAAAAGTACGCATACCGTTGTAATCGGGCGAGTTTCTACTTTCAGATGCAACTGAAATTTTGCGGATTGGTCAATCCGTTCGCGAGATATGGCAGTTTGGAGATAAGAAACGCTTGAGAAACTCAAAATTTTCGCAGTTCTGATGCTCGAAACGAGTAACTAGAACGGCCTAGGGGAAAAGTACGCATACCGTTGTAATCGGGCGAGTTTCTACTTTCAGATGCAACAGAAATTTTGCGGATTGGTCAATCCGTTCGCGAGATATGGCAGTTTGGAGGTAAGAAACGCTTGAGAAACTCAAAATTTTCGCAGTTCTGAAGCTCGAAACGAATAACTAGAACGTCCTAGGGGAAAACTACACCTACCGTTGTAATCGGGCGAGTTTCTACTTTCAGATGAAACAGAAATTTTGCGGATTGGTCGATCCGTTCGCGAGATATGGCAGTTTGGAAATAAGAAACGCTTGAGAAACTCAAAATTTTCTCAGTTCTGATGCTCGAAACGAATAACTAGAACGGCCTAGGGGAAAACTACACCTACCGTTGTAATCGGGCGAGTTTCTACTTTCAGATGCAACAGAAATTTTGCGGATTGGTCAATCCGTTCGCGAGATATGGCAGTTTGGAGGTAAGAAACGCTTGAGAAACTCAAAATTTTCGCAGTTCTGATGCTCGAAACGAATAACTAGAACGGCTAGGGGAAAAGTGCGCATACCGTTGTAATCGGGCGAGTTTCTACTTTCAGATGCAACAGAAATTTTGCGGATTGATCAATCCGTTCGCGAGATATGGCAGTTTGGAGATAAGGAACCCTCGAGAAACTCAAAATTTTCGCAGTTCTGATGCTCGAAACGAATGACTAGAACGGCCTAGGGGAGAAGTACGCATACCGTTGTAATCGGGCGAGTTTCTACTTTGAGATGCAGCAGAAATTTTGCGGATTGGTCAATCCGTTCGCGAGATATGGCAGTTTGGAAGTAAGAAACGCTTGAGAAACTCAAAATTTTCGCAGTTCTGATGCTCGACACGAATAACTAGAACGGCCTAGGGGAAAAGTGCGCATACCGTTGTAATCGGGCGAGTTTCTACTTTCAGATGCAACAGAAATTTTGCGGATTGGTCAATCCGTTCGCGAGATATGGCAGTTTGGAGATAAGAAACGCTTGAGAAACTCAAAATTTTCGCAGTTCTGATGCTCGAAACGAGTAACTAGAACGGCCTAGGGGAAAAGTACGCATACCGTTGTAATCGGGCGAGTTTCTACTTTCAGATGCAACAGAAATTTTGCGGATTGGTCAATCCGTTCGCGAGATATGGCAGTTTGGAGGTAAGAAACGCTTGAGAAACTCAAAATTTTCGCAGTTCTGAAGCTCGAAACGAATAACTAGAACGTCCTAGGGGAAAACTACACCTACCGTTGTAATCGGGCGAGTTTCTACTTTCAGATGAAACAGAAATTTTGCGGATTGGTCGATCCGTTCGCGAGATATGGCAGTTTGGAAATAAGAAACGCTTGAGAAACTCAAAATTTTCTCAGTTCTGATGCTCGAAACGAATAACTAGAACGGCCTAGGGGAAAACTACACCTACCGTTGTAATCGGGCGAGTTTCTACTTTCAGATGCAACAGAAATTTTGCGGATTGGTCAATCCGTTCGCGAGATATGGCAGTTTGGAGGTAAGAAACGCTTGAGAAACTCAAAATTTTCGCAGTTCTGATGCTCGAAACGAATGACTAGAACGGCCTAGGGGAGAAGTACGCATACCGTTGTAATCGGGCGAGTTTCTACTTTGAGATGCAGCAGAAATTTTGCGGATTGGTCAATCCGTTCGCGAGATATGGCAGTTTGGAAGTAAGAAACGCTTGAGAAACTCAAAATTTTCGCAGTTCTGATGCTCGACACGAATAACTAGAACGGCCTAGGGGAAAAGTGCGCATACCGTTGTAATCGGGCGAGTTTCTACTTTCAGAAGCAAAAGAAATTTTGTGGATTGGTCAATCCGTTCGCGAGATATGGCAGTTTGGAGGTAAGAAACGCTTGAGAAACTCAAAATTTTCGCAGTTCTGATGCTCGAAACGAATAACTAGAACGGCCTAGGGGTAAACTACACCCACCGTTGTAATCGGGCGAGTTTCTACTTTCAGATGCAACAGAAATTTTGCGGATTGGTCGATCCGTTCGCGAGATATGGCAGTTTGGAGATAAGAAACGCTTGAGAAACTCAAAATTTTCGCAGTTCTGATGCTCGAAACGAGTAACTAGAACGGCCTAGGGGAAAAGTACGCATACCGTTGTAATCGGGCGAGTTTCTACTTTCAGATGCAACAGAAATTTTGCGGATTGGTCAATCCGTTCGCGAGATATGGCAGTTTGGAGGTAAGAAACGCTTGAGAAACTCAAAATTTTCGCAGTTCTGGTGCTCGAAACGAATAACTAGAACGGCCTAGGGGAAAACTAGACCTACCGTTGTAATCGGGCGCGTTTCTACTTTCAGATGCAACAGAAATTTTGCGGGTTGATCAACCCGTTCGCGAGATATGGCAGTTTGGAGATAAGAAACGCTTGAGAAACTCAAAATTTTCGCAGTTCTGATGCTCGAAACGAGTAAATAGAACGGCCTAGGGGAAAAGTACGCATACCGTTGTAATCGGGCGAGCTTCTACTTTCAGATGCAACAGAAATTTTGCGGATTGGTCGATCCGTTCGCGAGGTATGGCAGTTTGGAGATATGAAACGCTTGAGAAACTCAAAATTTTCGCAGTTCTGATGCTCGAAACGAGTAACTAGAACGGCCTAGGGGAAAAGTACGCATACCGTTGTAATCGGGCGAGTTTCTACTTTCAGATGCAACAGAAATTTTGCGGATTGGTCAATCCGTTCGCAAGATATGGCAGTTTGGACATAAGAAACGCTTGAGAAACTCAAAATTTTCGCAGGTCTGATGCTCGAAACGAGTAACTAGAACGGCCTAGGAGAAAAGTACGCATACCGTTGTAATCGGGCGAGTTTCTACTTTAAGATGCAACAGAAATTTTGCGGATTGATCCATCCGTTCGCGAGATATGGCAGTTTGGAGATAAGAAACGCTTGAGAAACTCAAAATTTTCGCAGTTCTGATGCTCGAAACGAGTAACTAGAACGGCCTAGGGGAAAAGTACGCATACCGTTGTAATCGGGCGAGTTTCTACTTTCAGAAGCAACAGAAACTTTGCGGATTGGTCAATCCGTTCGCGAGATATGGCAGTTTGGAGGTAAGAAACGCTTGAGAAACTCAAAATTTCCGCAGTTCTGATGCTCGAAATGAATAACTGGAACGGCCTAGGGGAAAACTACACATACCGTTGTAATCGGGCGAGTTTCTACTTTAAGATGCAACAGAAATTTTGCGGATTGATCCATCCGTTCGCGAGATATGGCAGTTTGGAGATAAGAAACGCTTGAGAAACTCAAAATTTTCGCAGTTCTGATGCTCGAAACGAGTAACTAGAACGGCCTAGGGGAAAAGTACGCATACCGTTGTAATCGGGCGAGTTTCTACTTTCAGAAGTAACAGAAACTTTGCGGATTGGTCAATCCGTTCGCGAGATTTGGCAGTTTGGAGGTAAGAAACGCTTGAGAAACTCAAAATTTCCGCAGTTCTGATGCTCGAAATGAATAACTGGAACGGCCTAGGGGAAAACTACACATACCGTTGTAATCGGGCGAGTTTCTACTTTCAGATGCAACAGAAATTTTGCGGATTGGTCAATTCGTTCGCGAGATATGGCAGTTTGGAGGTAAGAAACGCTTGAGGAACTCAAAATTTTCGCAGTTCTGATGTTCGAAACGAATAACTAGAACGGCCTAGGGGAAAACTACACCTACCGTTGTAATCGGGCGAGTTTCTACTTTCAGATGCAACAGAAATTTTGCGGATTGGTCAATCCGTTCGCGAGATATGGCAGTTTGGAGGTAAGAAACGCTTGAGAAACTCAAAATTTTCGCAGTTCTGAAGCTCGAAACGAATAACTAGAACGTCCTAGGGGAAAACTACACCTACCGTTGTAATCGGGCGTGTTTCTACTTTCAGATGAAACAGAAATTTTGCGGATTGGTCGATCCGTTCGCGAGATATGGCAGTTTGGAAATAAGAAACGCTTGAGAAACTCAAAATTTTCTCAGTTCTGATGCTCGCAACGAATAACTAGAACGGCCTAGGGGAAAACTACACCTACCGTTGTAATCGGGCGAGTTTCTACTTTCAGATGCAACAGAAATTTTGCGGATTGGTCAATCCGTTCGCGAGATATGGCAGTTTGGAGGTAAGAAACGCTTGAGAAACTCAAAATTTTCGCAGTTCTGATGCTCGAAACGAATAACTAGAACGGCCTAGGGGAAGAGTGCGCATACCGTTGTAATCGGGCGAGCTTCTACTTTCAGATGCAACAGAAATTTTGCGGATTGATCAATCCGTTCGCGAGATATGGCAGTTTGGAGATAAGGAGCCCTCGAGAAACTCAAAATTTTCGCAGTTCTGATGCTCGAAACGAATGACTAGAACGGCCTAGGGGAGAAGTACGCATACCGTTGTAATCGGGCGAGTTTCTACTTTGAGATGCAACAGAAATTTTGCGGATTGGTCAATCCGTTCGCGAGATATGGCAGTTTGGAAGTAAGAAACGCTTGAGAAACTCAAAATTTTCGCAGTTCTGATGCTCGAAACGAATAACTGGTACGGCCTAGGGGAAAACTACACATACCGTTGTAATCGGGCGAGTTTCTACTTTCATATGCAACAGAAATTTTGCGGATTGGTCAATCCGTTCGCGAGATATTGCAGTTTGGAGGAAAGAAACGCTTGAGAAACTCAAAATTTTCGCAGTTCTGATGCTCGACACGAATAACTAGAACGGCCTAGGGGAAAAGTGCGCATACCGTTGTAATCGGGCGAGTTTCTACTTTCAGAAGCAACAGAAATTTTGTGGATTGGTCAATCCGTTCGCGAGATGTGGCAGTTTGGAGGTAAGAAACGCTTGAGAAACTCAAAATTTTCGCAGTCTGATGCTCGAAACGAATAACTAGAACGGCCTAGGGGAAAACTACACGTACCGTTGTAATCGGGCGAGTTTCTACTTTGAGATGCAACAGAAATTTTGCGGATTGGTCAATCCGTTCGCGAGATATGGCAGTTTGGAGGTAAGAAACGCTTGAGAAACTCAAAATTTTCGCCGTTCTGATGCTCGAAACGAATAACTAGAACGGCCTAGGGGAAAAGTGCGCATACCGTTGTAATCGGGCGAGTTTCTACTTTCAGATGCAACAGAAATTTTGCGGATTGATCAATCCGTTCGCGAGATATGGCAGTTTGGAGATAAGAAACGCTTGAGAAACTCAAAATTTTCGCCGTTCTGATGCTCGAAACGAATAACTAGAACGGCCTAGGGGAAAAGTGCGCATACCGTTGTAATCGGGCGAGTTTCTACTTTCAGATGCAACAGAAATTTTGCGGATTGGTCAATCCGTTCGCGATATATGGCAGTTTGGAGATAAGAAACGCTTGAGAAACTCAAAATTTTCGCAGTTCTGATGCTCGAAACGAGTAACTAGAACGGCCTAGGGGAAAAGTACGCTTACCGTTGTAATTGGGCGAGTTTCTACTTTCAGGTGCAACAGAAATTTTGCGGATTAGTCAATCCGTTCGCGATATATGGCAGTTTGGAGGTAAGAAACGCTTGAGAAACTCAAAATTTTCGCAGTTCTGATGCTCGAAACGAGCAACTAGAACGGCCTAGGGGAAAAGTACGCTTACCGTTGTAATCGGGCGAGTTTCTACTTTCAGATGCAACAGAAATTTTGCGGATTAGTCAATCCGTTCGCGAGATATGGCAGTTTGGAGGTAAGAAACGCTTGAGAAACTCAAAATTTTCGCCGTTCTGATGCTCGAAACGAATAACTAGAACGGCCTAGGGGAAAAGTACGCATACCGTTGTAATCGGGCGAGTTTCTGCTTTCAGATGCAACAGAAATTTTGCGGATTGATCAATCCGTTCGCGAGATATGGCAGTTTGGAGATAAGAAACGCTTGAGAAACTCAAAATTTTCGCCGTTCTGATGCTCGAAACGAATAACTAGAACGGCCTAGGGGAAAAGTGCGCATACCGTTGTAATCGGGCGAGTTTCTACTTTCAGATGCAACAGAAATTTTGCAGATTGGTCAATCCGTTCGCGATATATGGCAGTTTGGAGATAAGAAACGCTTGAGAAACTCAAAATTTTCGCAGTTCTGATGCTCGAAACGAGTAACTAGAACGGCCTAGGGGAAAAGTACGCTTACCGTTGTAATTGGGCGAGTTTCTACTTTCAGGTGCAACAGAAATTTTGCGGATTAGTCAATCCGTTCGCGATATATGGCAGTTTGGAGGTAAGAAACGCTTGAGAAACTCAAAATTTTCGCCGTTCTGATGCTCGAAACGAATAACTAGAACGGCCTAGGGGAAAAGTGCGCATACCGTTGTAATCGGGCGAGTTTCTACTTTCAGATGCAATAGAAATTTTGCGGATTGGTCAATCGGTTCGCGAGATATGGCAGTTTGGAGGTAAGAAACGCTTGAGAAACTCAAAATTTGCGCAGTTCTGATGCTCGAAAAGAATAACTAGAACGGCCTAGCGGAAAAGTGCGCATACCGTTGTAATCGGGCGAGTTTCTTCTTTCAGATGCATCAGAAATTTTGCGGATCGGTCAATCCGTTCGCGAGATATGGCAGTTTGGATGAAAGAAACGCTTGAGGAACTCAAAATTTTCGCAGTTCTGATGCTCGAAACGAGTAACTAGAACGGCCTAGGGGAAAAGTGCCCATACCGTTGTAATTTGGCGCGTTTCTACTTTCTGATGCAACAGAAATTTTGCGGATTGATCAATCCGTTCGCGAGATATGGCAGTTTGGAGGTAAGAAACGCTTGAGAAACTCAAAATTTTCGCAGTTCTGATGCTCGAAACGAGTAACTAGAACGGCCTAGGGGAAAAGTACGCTTACCGTTGTAATCGGGCGAGTTTCTACTTTCAGATGCAACAGAAATTTTGCGGATTAGTCAATCCGTTCGCGAGATATGGCAGTTTGGAGGTAAGAAACGCTTGAGAAACTCAAAATTTTCGCCGTTCTGATGCTCGAAACGAATAACTAGAACGGCCTAGGGTAAAAGTACGCATACCGTTGTAATCGGGCGAGTTTCTGCTTTCAGATGCAACAGAAAATTTGCGGATTGGTCAATCCGTTCGCTAGATATGGCAGTTTGCAGGTAAGAAACGCTTGAGAAACTCAAAATTTTCGCAGTCTGATGCTCTAAACGAATAACTAGAACGGCCTAGGGGAAAACTACACGTACCGTTGTAATCGGGCGAGTTTCTACTTTGAGATGCAACAGAACTTTTGCGGATTGGTCAATCCGTTCGCGAGATATGGCAGTTTGGAGGTAAGAAACGCTTGAGAAACTCAAAATTTTCGCCGTTCTGATGCTCGAAACGAATAACTAGAACGGCCTAGGGGAAAAGTGCGCATACCGTTGTAATCGGGCGAGTTTCTACTTTCAGATGCAACAGAAATTTTGCGGATTGATCAATCCGTTCGCGAGATATGGCAGTTTGCAGATAAGAAACGCTTGAGAAACTCAAAATTTTCGCAGTTCTGATGCTCGAAACGAATAACTAGAACGGTCTAGGGGAAAAGTGCGCATACCGTTGTAATCGGGCGAGTTTCTACTTTCAGATGCAAGAGAAATTTTGCGGATTGATCAATCCGTTCGCGGGATATGGCTGTTTGGAGATAAGAAACGCTTGAGAAACTCAAAATTTTCGCAGTTCTGATGCTCGAAACGAGTAACTAGTACGGCCTAGGGGAAAGTACGCATACCGTTGTAATCGGGCGAGTTTCTACTTTCAGATGCAACAGAAATTTTGCGGATTGGTCAATCCGTTCGCGAGATATGGCAGTTTGGAGGTAAGAAACGCTTGAGAAACTCAAAATTTTCGCAGTTCTGATGCTCGAAACGAGCAACTAGTAAGGCCTAGGGGAAAGTACGCATACCGTTGTAATCGGGCGAGTTTCTACTTTCAGATGCAACAGAAATTTTGCGGATTGGTCAATCCGTTCGCGAGATATGGCAGTTTGGAGATAAGAAACGCTTGAGAAACTCAAAATTTTCGCAGTCTGATGCTCGAAACGAATAACTAGAACGGCCTAGGGGAAGACTACACGTACCGTTGTAATCGGGCGAGTTTCTACTTTCAGATGCAACAGAAATTTTGCGGATTGGTCAATCCGTTCGCGAGATATGGCAGTTTGGAGGTAAGAAACGCTTGAGAAACTCAAAATTTTCGCAGTTCTGATGCTCGAAACGAGTAACTAGAACGGCCTAGGGGAAAAGTACGCTTACCGTTGTAATCGGGCGAGTTTCTACTTTCAGATGCAACAGAAATTTTGCGGATTAGTCAATCCGTTCGCGAGATATGGCAGTTTGGAGGTAAGAAACGCTTGAGAAACTCAAAATTTTCGCCGTTCTGATGCTCGAAACGAATAACTAGAACGGCCTAGGGGAAAAGTACGCATACCGTTGTAATCGGGCGAGTTTCTGCTTTCAGATGCAACAGAAATTTTGCGGATTGATCAATCCGTTCGCGAGATATGGCAGTTTGGAGATAAGAAACGCTTGAGAAACTCAAAATTTTCGCCGTTCTGATGCTCGAAACGAATAACTAGAACGGCCTAGGGGAAAAGTACGCATACCGTTGTAATCGGGCGAGTTTCTGCTTTCAAATGCAACAGAAATTTTGCGGATTGATCAATCCGTTCGCGAGATATGGCAGTTTGGAGATAAGAAACGCTTGAGAAACTCAAAATTTTCGCCGTTCTGATGCTCGAAACGAATAACTAGAACGGCCTAGGGGAAAAGTGCGCATACCGTTGTAATCGGGCGAGTTTCTACTTTCAGATGCAATAGAAATTTTGCGGATTGGTCAATCGGTTCGCGAGATATGGCAGTTTGGAGGTAAGAAACGCTTGAGAAACTCAAAATTTTCGCAGTTCTGATGCTCGAAACGAGTAACTAGAACGGCCTAGGGGAAAAGTACGCATACCGTTGTAATCGGGCGAGTTTCTACTTTCAGATGCAATTGAAATTTTGCGGATTGGTCAATCGGTTCGCGAGATATGGCAGTTTGGAGGTAAGAAACGCTTGAGAAACTCAAAATTTTCGCAGTTCTGATGCTCGAAACGAGTAACTAGAACGGCCTAGGGGAAAAGTACGCTTACCGTTGTAATCGGGCGAGTTTCTACTTTCAGATGCAACAGAAATTTTGCGGATTAGTCAATCCGTTCGCGAGATATGGCAGTTTGGAGGTAAGAAACGCTTGAGAAACTCAAAATTTTCGCAGTTCTGATGCTCGAAACGAGTAACTAGAACGGCCTAGGGGAAAAGTACGCATACCGTTGTAATCGGGCGAGTTTCTACTTTCAGATGCAATTGAAATTTTGCGGATTGGTCAATCGGTTCGCGAGATATGGCAGTTTGGAGGTAAGAAACGCTTGAGAAACCCAAAATTTGCGCAGTTCTGATGCTCGAAAAGAATAACTAGAACGGCCTAGCGGAAAAGTGCGCATACCGTTGTAATCGGGCGAGTTTCTTCTTTCAGATGCATCAGAAATTTTGCGGATCGGTCAATCCGTTCGCGAGATATGGCAGTTTGGATGAAAGAAACGCTTGAGGAACTCAAAATTTTCGCAGTTCTGATGCTCGAAACGAGTAACTAGAACGGCCTAGGGGAAAAGTGCCCATACCGTTGTAATTTGGCGCGTTTCTACTTTCTGATGCAACAGAAATTTTGCGGATTGATCAATCCGTTCGCGAGATATGGCAGTTTGGAGGTAAGAAACGCTTGAGAAACTCAAAATTTTCGCAGTTCTGATGCTCGAAACGAGTAACTAGAACGGCCTAGGGGAAAAGTACGCATACCGTTGTAATCGGGCGAGTTTCTACTTTCAGATGCAATTGAAATTTTGCGGATTGGTCAATCGGTTCGCGAGATATGGCAGTTTGGAGGTAAGAAACGCTTGAGAAACTCAAAATTTTCGCAGTTCTGATGCTCGAAACGAGTAACTAGAACGGCCTAGGGGAAAAGTACGCTTACCGTTGTAATCGGGCGAGTTTCTACTTTCAGATGCAACAGAAATTTTGCGGATTAGTCAATCCGTTCGCGAGATATGGCAGTTTGGAGGTAAGAAACGCTTGAGAAACTCAAAATTTTCGCCGTTCTGATGCTCGAAACGAATAACTAGAACGGCCTAGGGGAAAAGTACGCATACCGTTGTAATCGGGCGAGTTTCTGCTTTCAGATGCAACAGAAATTTTGCGGATTGATCAATCCGTTCGCGAGATAAGGCAGTTTGGAGATAAGAAACGCTTGAGAAACTCAAAATTTTCGCCGTTCTGATGCTCGAAACGAATAACTAGAACGGCCTAGGGGAAAAGTGCCCATACCGTTGTAATTTGGCGCGTTTCTGCTTTCAAATGCAACAGAAATTTTGCGGATTGATCAATCCGTTCGCGAGATATGGCAGTTTGGAGATAAGAAACGCTTGAGAAACTCAAAATTTTCGCCGTTCTGATGCTCGAAAAGAATAACTAGAACGGCCTAGCGGAAAAGTGCGCATACCGTTGTAATCGGGCGAGTTTCTTCTTTCAGATGCATCAGAAATTTTGCGGATCGGTCAATCCGTTCGCGAGATATGGCAGTTTGGATGAAAGAAACGCTTGAGGAACTCAAAGTTTTCGCAGTTCTGATGCTCGAAACGAGTAACTAGAACGGCCTAGGGGAAAAGTGCCCATACCGTTGTAATTTGGCGCGTTTCTACTTTCTGATGCAACAGAAATTTTGCGGATTGATCAATCCGTTCGCGAGATATGGCAGTTTGGAGGTAAGAAACGCTTGAGAAACTCAAAATTTTCGCAGTTCTGATGCTCGAAACGAGTAACTAGAACGGCCTAGGGGAAAAGTACGCTTACCGTTGTAATCGGGTGAGTTTCTACTTTCAGATGCAACAGAAATTTTGCGGATTAGTCAATCCGTTCGCGAGATATGGCAGTTTGGAGGTAAGAAACGCTTGAGAAACTCAAAATTTTCGCCGTTCTGATGCTCGAAACGAATAACTAGAACTGCCTAGGGTAAAAGTACGCATACCGTTGTAATCGGGCGAGTTTCTCCTTTCAGATGCAACAGAAAATTTGCGGATTGGTCAATCCGTTCGCTAGATATGGCAGTTTGCAGGTAAGAAACGCTTGAGAAACTCAAAATTTTCGCAGTCTGATGCTCTAAACGAATAACTAGAACGGCCTAGGGGAAAACTACACGTACCGTTGTAATCGGGCGAGTTTCTACTTTGAGATGCAACAGAAATTTTGCGGATTGGTCAATCCGTTCGCGAGATATGGCAGTTTGGAGGTAAGAAACGCTTGAGAAACTCAAAATTTTCGCCGTTCTGATGCTCGAAACGAATAACTAGAACGGCCTAGGGGAAAAGTGCGCATACCGTTGTAATCGGGCGAGTTTCTACTTTCAGATGCAACAGAAATTTTGCGGATTGATCAATCCGTTCGCGAGATATGGCAGTTTGCAGATAAGAAACGCTTGAGAAACTCAAAATTTTCGCAGTTCTGATGCTCGAAACGAATAACTAGAACGGTCTAGGGGAAAAGTGCGCATACCGTTGTAATCGGGCGAGTTTCTACTTTCAGATGCAAGAGAAATTTTGCGGATTGATCAATCCGTTCGCGGGATATGGCTGTTTGGAGATAAGAAACGCTTGAGAAACTCAAAATTTTCGCAGTTCTGATGCTCGAAACGAGTAACTAGTACGGCCTAGGGGAAAGTACGCATACCGTTGTAATCGGGCGAGTTTCTACTTTCAGATGCAACAGAAATTTTGCGGATTGGTCAATCCGTTCGCGAGATATGGCAGTTTGGAGGTAAGAAACGCTTGAGAAACTCAAAATTTTCGCAGTTCTGATGCTCGAAACGAGCAACTAGTAAGGCCTAGGGGAAAGTACGCATACCGTTGTAATCGGGCGAGTTTCTACTTTCAGATGCAACAGAAATTTTGCGGATTGGTCAATCCGTTCGCGAGATATGGCAGTTTGGAGATAAGAAACGCTTGAGAAACTCAAAATTTTCGCAGTCTGATGCTCGAAACGAATAACTAGAACGGCCTAGGGGAAGACTACACGTACCGTTGTAATCGGGCGAGTTTCTACTTTCAGATGCAACAGAAATTTTGCGGATTGGTCAATCCGTTCGCGAGATATGGCAGTTTGGAGGTAAGAAACGCTTGAGAAACTCAAAATTTTCGCAGTTCTGATGCTCGAAACGAGTAACTAGAACGGCCTAGGGGAAAAGTACGCTTACCGTTGTAATCGGGCGAGTTTCTACTTTCAGATGCAACAGAAATTTTGCGGATTAGTCAATCCGTTCGCGAGATATGGCAGTTTGGAGGTAAGA
Source organism: Ptiloglossa arizonensis (assembly GCF_051014685.1). NCBI lineage: Eukaryota > Metazoa > Arthropoda > Insecta > Hymenoptera > Colletidae > Ptiloglossa > Ptiloglossa arizonensis. The sequence continues at coordinate 321,190 of NW_027478689.1, read as the reverse complement.
AACGCTTGAGAAACTCAAAATTTTCGCCGTTCTGATGCTCGAAACGAATAACCAGAACGGCCTAGGGGAAAAGTACGCATACCGTTGTAATCGGGCGAGTTTCTGCTTTCAGATGCAACAGAAATTTTGCGGATTGATCAATCCGTTCGCGAGATATGGCAGTTTGGAGATAAGAAACGCTTGAGAAACTCAAAATTTTCGCCGTTCTGATGCTCGAAACGAATAACTAGAACGGCCTAGGGGAAAAGTACGCATACCGTTGTAATCGGGCGAGTTTCTGCTTTCAAATGCAACAGAAATTTTGCGGATTGATCAATCCGTTCGCGAGATATGGCAGTTTGGAGGTAAGAAACGCTTGAGAAACTCAAAATTTGCGCAGTTCTGATGCTCGAAAAGAATAACTAGAACGGCCTAGCGGAAAAGTGCGCATACCGTTGTAATCGGGCGAGTTTCTTCTTTCAGATGCATCAGAAATTTTGCGGATCGGTCAATCCGTTCGCGAGATATGGCAGTTTGGATGAAAGAAACGCTTGAGGAACTCAAAATTTTCGCAGTTCTGATGCTCGAAACGAGTAACTAGAACGGCCTAGGGGAAAAGTGCCCATACCGTTGTAATTTGGCGCGTTTCTACTTTCTGATGCAACAGAAATTTTGCGGATTGATCAATCCGTTCGCGAGATATGGCAGTTTGGAGGTAAGAAACGCTTGAGAAACTCAAAATTTTCGCAGTTCTGATGCTCGAAACGAGTAACTAGAACGGCCTAGGGGAAAAGTACGCTTACCGTTGTAATCGGGCGAGTTTCTACTTTCAGATGCAACAGAAATTTTGCGGATTAGTCAATCCGTTCGCGAGATATGGCAGTTTGGAGGTAAGAAACGCTTGAGAAACTCAAAATTTTCGCCGTTCTGATGCTCGAAACGAATAACTAGAACGGCCTAGGGTAAAAGTACGCATACCGTTGTAATCGGGCGAGTTTCTGCTTTCAGATGCAACAGAAAATTTGCGGATTGGTCAATCCGTTCGCGAGATATGGCAGTTTGCAGGTAAGAAACGCTTGAGAAACTCAAAATTTGCGCAGTTCTGATGCTCGAAACGAATAACTAGAATGGCCTAGGGGAAAACTACGCATACCGTTGTAATCGGGCGAGTTTCTGCTTTCAGATGCAACAGAAAATTTGCGGATTGGTCAATCCGTTCGCTAGATATGGCAGTTTGCAGGTAAGAAACGCTTGAGAAACTCAAAATTTTCGCAGTCTGATGCTCGAAACGAATAACTAGAACGGCCTAGGGGAAAACTACACGTACCGTTGTAATCGGGCGAGTTTCTACTTTGATATGCAACAGAAATTTTGCGGATTGGTCAATCCGTTCGCGAGATATGGCAGTTTGGAGGTAAGAAACGCTTGAGAAACTCAAAATTTTCGCCGTTCTGATGCTCGAAACGAATAACTAGAACGGCCTAGGGGAAAAGTGCGCATACCGTTGTAATCGGGCGAGTTTCTACTTTCAGATGCAACAGAAATTTTGCGGATTGATCAATCCGTTCGCGAGATATGGCAGTTTGCAGATAAGAAACGCTTGAGAAACTCAAAATTTTCGCAGTTCTGATGCTCGAAACGAATAACTAGAACGGTCTAGGGGAAAAGTGCGCATACCGTTGTAATCGGGCGAGTTTCTACTTTCAGATGCAAGAGAAATTTTGCGGATTGATCAATCCGTTCGCGGGATATGGCTGTTTGGAGATAAGAAACGCTTGAGAAACTCAAAATTTTCGCAGTTCTGATGCTCGAAACGAGTAACTAGTACGGCCTAGGGGAAGGTACGCATACCGTTGTAATCGGGCGAGTTTCTACTTTCAGATGCAACAGAAATTTTGCGGATTGGTCAATCCGTTCGCGAGATATGGCAGTTTGGAGATAAGAAACGCTTGAGAAACTCAAAATTTTCGCAGTCTGATGCTGGAAACGAATAACTAGAACGGCCTAGGGGAAGACTACACGTACCGTTGTAATCGGGCGAGTTTCTACTTTCAGATGCAACAGAAATTTTGCGGATTGGTCAATCCGTTCGCGAGATATGGCAGTTTGGAGGTAAGAAACGCTTGAGAAACTCAAAATTTTCGCAGTTCTGATGCTCGAAACGAGTAACTAGAACGGCCTAGGGGAAAAGTACGCTTACCGTTGTAATCGGGCGAGTTTCTACTTTCAGATGCAACAGAAATTTTGCGGATTAGTCAATCCGTTCGCGAGATATGGCAGTTTGGAGGTAAGAAACGCTTGAGAAACTCAAAATTGTCGCCGTTCTGATGCTCGAAACGAATAACTAGAACGGCCTAGGGGAAAAGTACGCATACCGTTGTAATCGGGCGAGTTTCTGCTTTCAGATGCAACAGAAATTTTGCGGATTGATCAATCCGTTCGCGAGATATGGCAGTTTGGAGATAAGAAACGCTTGAGAAACTCAAAATTTTCGCCGTTCTGATGCTCGAAACGAATAACTAGAACGGCCTAGGGGAAAAGTGCGCATACCGTTGTAATCGGGCGAGTTTCTACTTTCAGATGCAACAGAAATTTTGCGGATTGGTCAATCCGTTCGCGATATATGGCAGTTTGGAGATAAGAAACGCTTGAGAAACTCAAAATTTTCGCAGTTCTGATGCTCGAAACGAGTAACTAGAACGGCCTAGGGGAAAAGTACGCTTACCGTTGTAATTGGGCGAGTTTCTACTTTCAGATGCAACAGAAATTTTGCGGATTAGTCAATCCGTTCGCGATATATGGCAGTTTGGAGGTAAGAAACGCTTGAGAAACTCAAAATTTTCGCCGTTCTGATGCTCGAAACGAATAACTAGAACGGCCTAGGGGAAAAGTGCGCATACCGTTGTAATCGGGCGAGTTTCTACTTTCAGATGCAATAGAAATTTTGCGGATTGGTCAATCGGTTCGCGAGATATGGCAGTTTGGAGGTAAGAAACGCTTGAGAAACTCAAAATTTGCGCAGTTCTGATGCTCGAAAAGAATAACTAGAACGGCCTAGCGGAAAAGTGCGCATACCGTTGTAATCGGGCGAGTTTCTTCTTTCAGATGCATCAGAAATTTTGCGAATCGGTCAATCCGTTCGCGAGATATGGCAGTTTGGATGAAAGAAACGCTTGAGGAACTCAAAATTTTCGCAGTTCTGATGCTCGAAACGAGTAACTAGAACGGCCTAGGGGAAAAGTACCCATACCGTTGTAATTTGGCGCGTTTCTACTTTCTGATGCAACAGAAATTTTGCGGATTGATCAATCCGTTCGCGAGATATGGCAGTTTGGAGGTAAGAAACGCTTGAGAAACTCAAAATTTTCGCAGTTCTGATGCTCGAAACGAGTAACTAGAACGGCCTAGGGGAAAAGTACGCTTACCGTTGTAATCGGGCGAGTTTCTACTTTCAGATGCAACAGAAATTTTGCGGATTAGTCAATCCGTTCGCGAGATATGGCAGTTTGGAGGTAAGAAACGCTTGAGAAACTCAAAATTTTCGCCGTTCTGATGCTCGAAACGAATAACTAGAACGGCCTAGGGTAAAAGTACGCATACCGTTGTAATCGGGCGAGTTTCTGCTTTCAGATGCAACAGAAAATTTGCGGATTGGTCAATCCGTTCGCGAGATATGGCAGTTTGCAGGTAAGAAACGCTTGAGAAACTCAAAATTTGCGCAGTTCTGATGCTCGAAACGAATAACTAGAATGGCCTAGGGGAAAACTACGCATACCGTTGTAATCGGGCGAGTTTCTGCTATCAGATGCAACAGAAAATTTGCGGATTGGTCAATCCGTTCGCTAGATATGGCAGTTTGCAGGTAAGAAACGCTTGAGAAACTCAAAATTTGCGCAGTTCTGATGCTCGAAACGAATAACTAGAATGGCCTAGGGGAAAACTACACATACCGTTGTAATCGGGCGAGTTTCTACTTTCAGATGCAACAGAAATTTTGCGGATTGATCAATCCGTTCGCGAGATATGGCAGTTTGGAGGTATGAAACGCTAGAGAAACTCAAAATCTTCGCAGTTCTGAAGCTCGAAACGAGTAACTAGGACGGCCTAGGGGAAAAGTACGCATACCGTTGTAATCGGGCGAGTTTCTACTTTCAGATGCAACAGAAATTTTGCGGATTGGTCAATCCGTTCGCGATATATGGCAGTTTGGAGATAAGAAACGCTTGAGAAACTCAAAATTTTCGCAGTTCTGATGCTCGAAACGAGTAACTAGAACGGTCTAGGGGAAAAGTACGCTTACCGTTGTAATTGGGCGAGTTTCTACTTTCAGATGCAACAGAAATTTTGCGGATTAGTCAATCCGTTCGCGATATATGACAGTTTGGAGGTAAGAAACGCTTGAGAAACTCAAAATTTTCGCCGTTCTGATGCTCGAAACGAATAACTAGAACGGCCTAGGGGTAAAGTGCGCATACCGTTGTAATCGGGCGAGTTTCTACTTTCAGATGCAATAGAAATTTTGCGGATTGGTCAATCGGTTCGCGAGATATGGCAGTTTGGAGGTAAGAAACGCTTGAGAAACTCAAAATTTGCGCAGTTCTGATGCTCGAAAAGAATAACTAGAACGGCCTAGCGGAAAAGTGCGCATACCGTTGTAATCGGGCGAGTTTCTTCTTTCAGATGCATCAGAAATTTTGCGGATCGGTCAATCCGTTCGCGAGATATGGCAGTTTGGATGAAAGAAACGCTTGAGGAACTCAAAATTTTCGCAGTTCTGATGCTCGAAACGAGTAACTAGAACGGCCTAGGGGAAAAGTGCCCATACCGTTGTAATTTGGCGCGTTTCTACTTTCTGATGCAACAGAAATTTTGCGGATTGATGAATCCGTTCGCGAGATATGGCAGTTTGCAGGTAAGAAACGCTTGAGAAATTCAAAATTTTCGCAGTTCTGATGCTCGAAACGAAGAACTGGAACGGCCTAGGGGAAAAGTGCGCATACCGTTGTAATCGGGCGAGTTTCTACTTTCAGATGCAATAGAAATTTTTCGGATTGGTCAATCGGTTCGCGAGATATGGCAGTTTGGAGGTAAGAAACGCTTGAGAAACTCAAACTTTGCGCAGTTCTGATGCTCGAAAAGAATAACTAGAACGGCCTAGCGGAAAAGTGCGCATACCGTTGTAATCGGGCGAGTTTCTTCTTTCAGATGCATCAGAAATTTTGCGGATCGGTCAATCCGTTCGCGAGATATGGCAGTTTGGATGAAAGAAACGCTTGAGGAACTCAAAATTTTCGCAGTTCTGATGCTCGAAACGAGTAACTAGAACGGCCTAGGGGAAAAGTACGCTTACCGTTGTAATCGGGCGAGTTTCTACTTTCAGAAGCAACAGAAATTTTGCGGATTGGTCAATCGGTTCGCGAGATATGGCAGTTTGGAGGTAGGAAACGCTTGAGAAACTCAAAATTTGCGCAGTTCTGATGCTCGAAACGAATAACTAGAACGGCCTAGCGGAAAAGTGCGCATACCGTTGTAATCGGGCGAGTTTCTTCTTTCAGATGCAACAGAAATTTTGCGGATCGGTCAATCCGTTCGCGAGATATGGCAGTTTGGATGTAAGAAACGCTTGAGGAACTCAAAATTTTCGCAGTTCTGATGCTCGAAACGAACAACTGGAACGGCCTAGGGGAAAACTACACATACCGTTGTAATCGGGCGAGTTTCTACTTTCAGATGCAACAGAAACTTTGCGGATTGGTCATTCTGTTCGCGAGATATGGCAGTTTGGAGGTAAGAAACGCTTGAGAAACTCAAAATTTTCGCAGTTCTGATGCTCGAAACGAATAACTAGAACGGCCTAGGGGAAAAGTGCGCATACCGTTGTAATCGGGCGAGATTCTACTTTCAGAAGCAACAGAAATTTTGCGGATTGGTCAATCCGTTCGCGAGATATTGCAGTTTGGAGGTAAGAAACGCTTGAGAAACTCAAAATTTTCGCAGTTCTGATGCTCGAAATGAATAACTGGAACGGCCTAGGGGAAAACTACACATACCGTTGTAATCGGGCGAGTTTCTACTTTCAGAAGCAACAGAAATTTTGCGGATTGGTCAATCGGTTCGCGAGATATGGCAGTTTGGAGGTAGGAAACGCTTGAGAAACTCAAAATTTGCGCAGTTCTGATGCTCGAAACGAATAACTAGAACGGCCTAGCGGAAAAGTGCGCATACCGTTGTAATCGGGCGAGTTTCTTCTTTCAGATGCAACAGAAATTTTGCGGATCGGTCAATCCGTTCGCGAGATATGGCAGTTTGGATGTAAGAAACGCTTGAGGAACTCAAAATTTTCGCAGTTCTGATGCTCGAAACGAACAACTGGAACGGCCTAGGGGAAAACTACACATACCGTTGTAATAGGGCGAGTTTCTACTTTCAGATGCAACAGAAACTTTGCGGATTGGTCATTCTGTTCGCGAGATATGGCAGTTTGGAGGTAAGAAACGCTTGAGAAACTCAAAATTTTCGCAGTTCTGATGCTCGAAACGAATAACTAGAACGGCCTAGGGGAAAAGTGCGCATACCGTTGTAATCGGGCGAGATTCTACTTTCAGAAGCAACAGAAATTTTGCGGATTGGTCAATCCGTTCGCGAGATATGGCAGTTTGGAGATAAGAAACGCTTGAGAAACTCAAAATTTTCGCAGTTCTGATGCTCGAAATGAATAACTAGAACGGCCTAGCGGAAAAGTGCGCATACCGTTGTAATCGGGCGAGTTTCTTCTTTCAGATGCAACAGATATTTTGCGGATCGGTCAATCCGTTCGCGAGATATGGTAGTTTGGATGTAAGAAACGCTTGAGGAACTCAAAATTTTCGCAGTTCTGATGCTCGAAACGAACAACTGGAACGGCCTAGGGGAAAACTACACATACCGTTGTAATCGGGCGAGTTTCTACTTTCAGATGCAACAGAAACTTTGCGGATTGGTCATTCTGTTCGCGAAATATGGCAGTTTGGAGGTAGGAAACGCTTGAGAAACTCAAAATTTGCGCAGTTCTGATGCTCGAAACGAATAACTAGAACGGCCTAGCGGAAAAGTGCGCATACCGTTGTAATCGGGCGAGTTTCTTCTTTCAGATGCAACAGAAATTTTGCGGATCGGTCAATCCGTTCGCGAGATATGGCAGTTTGGATGTAAGAAACGCTTGAGGAACTCAAAATTTTCGCAGTTCTGATGCTCGAAACGAACAAATGGAACGGCCTAGGGGAAAACTACACATACCGTTGTAATCGGGCGAGTTTCTACTTTCAGATGCAACAGAAACTTTGCGGATTGGTCATTCTGTTCGCGAGATATGGCAGTTTGGAGGTAAGAAACGCTTGAGAAACTCAAAATTTTCGCAGTTCTGATGCTCGAAACGAATAACTAGAACGGCCTAGGGGAAAAGTGCGCATACCGTTGTAATCGGGCGAGATTCTACTTTCAGAAGCAACAGAAATTTTGCGGATTGGTCAATCCGTTCGCGAGATATGGCAGTTTGGAGATAAGAAACGCTTGAGAAACTCAAAATTTTCGCAGTTCTGATGCTCGAAATGAATAACTGGAACGGCCTAGGGGAAAACTACACATACCGTTGTAATCGGGCGAGTTTCTACTTTCAGAAGCAACAGAAATTTTGCGGATTGGTCAATCGGTTCGCGAGATATGGCAGTTTGGAGGTAGGAAACGCTTGAGAAACTCAAAATTTGCGCAGTTCTGATGCTCGAAACGAATAACTAGAACGGCCTAGCGGAAAAGTGCGCATACCGTTGTAATCGGGCGAGTTTCTTCTTTCAGATGCAACAGAAATTTTGCGGATCGGTCAATCCGTTCGCGAGATATGGCAGTTTGGATGTAAGAAACGCTTGAGGAACTCAAAATTTTCGCAGTTCTGATGCTCGAAACGAACAACTGGAACGGCCTAGGGGAAAACTACACATACCGTTGTAATAGGGCGAGTTTCTACTTTCAGATGCAACAGAAACTTTGCGGATTGGTCATTCTGTTCGCGAGATATGGCAGTTTGGAGGTAAGAAACGCTTGAGAAACTCAAAATTTTCGCAGTTCTGATGCTCGAAATGAATAACTGGAACGGCCTAGGGGAAAACTACACATACCGTTGTAATCGGACGAGTTTCTACTTTCAGGTGCAACAGAAATTTTGCGGATTGGTCAATCCGTTCGCGAGATATGGCAGTTTGGAGATAAGAAACGCTTGAGAAACTCAAAATTTTCGCAGTCTGATGCTCGAAACGAATAACTAGAACGGCCTAGGGGAAAAGTGCGCATACCGTTGTAATCGGGCGAGATTCTACTTTCAGAAGCAACAGAAATTTTGCGGATTGGTCAATCCGTTCGCGAGATATGGCAGTTTGGAGATAAGAAACGCTTGAGAAACTCAAAATTTTCGCAGTTCTGATGCTCGAAATGAATAACTGGAACGGCCTAGGGGAAAACTACACATACCGTTGTAATCGGACGAGTTTCTACTTTCAGGTGCAACAGAAATTTTGCGGATTGGTCAATCCGTTCGCGAGATATGGCAGTTTGTAGGTAAGAAACGCTTGAGAAACTCAAAATTTTCGCAGTTCTGATGCTCGAAACGAATAACTGAAACGGCCTAGGGGAAAACTACACATACCGTTGTAATCGGGCGAGTTTCTACATTAAGATGCAACTGAAATTTTGCGGATTGATCAATCCGTTCGCGAGATATGGCAGTTTGGAAATAAGAAACGATTGAGAAACACAAAATTTTCGCAGTTCTGATGCTCGGAACGAGTAACTAGAACGGCCTAGGGGAAAAGTGCCCATACCGTTGTAATCGGGCGAGTTTCTGCTTTCAGATGCAACAGAAATTTTGCGGATTGGTCAATCCGTTCGCGAGATATGGCAGTTTGGAGGTAAGAAACGCTTGAGAAACTCAAAATTTGCGCTGTTCTGATGCTCGAAACGAATAACTAGAATGGCCTAGGGGAAAAGTTCGCATACCGTTGTAATCGGGCGAGTTTCTACTTTCAGAAGCAACAGAAATTTTGCGGATTGGTCAATCCGTTCGCGAGATATGGCAGTTTGGAGATAAGAAACGCTTGAGAAAAACAAAATATTCGCAGTTCTGATGCTCGAAATGAATAACTAGAACGGCCTAGCGGAAAAGTGCGCATACCGTTGTAATCGGGCGAGTTTCTTCTTTCAGATGCAACAGAAATTTTGCGGATCGGTCAATCCGTTCGCGAGATATGGCAGTTTGGATGTAAGAAACGCTTGAGGAACTCAAAATTTTCGCAGTTCTGATGCTCGAAACGAACAACTGGAACGGCCTAGGGGAAAACTACACATACCGTTGAAATCGGGCGAGTTTCTACTTTCAGATGCAACAGAAACTTTGCGGATTGGTCATTCTGTTCGCGAGATATGGCAGTTTGGAGGTAAGAAACGCTTGAGAAACTCAAAATTTTCGCAGTTCTGATGCTCGAAACGAATAACTAGAACGGCCTAGGGGAAAAGTGCGCATACCGTTGTAATCGGGCGAGATTCTACTTTCAGAAGCAACAGAAATTTTGCGGATTGGTCAATCCGTTCGCGACATATGGCAGTTTGGAGATAAGAAACGCTTGAGAAACTCAAAATTTTCGCAGTTCTGATGCTCGAAATGAATAACTGGAACGACCTAGGGGAAAACTACACATACCGTTGTAATCGGACGAGTTTCTACTTTCAGGTGCAACAGAAATTTTGCGGATTGGTCAATCCGTTCGCGAGATATGGCAGTTTGTAGGTAAGAAACGCTTGAGAAACTCAAAATTTTCGCAGTTCTGATGCTCGAAACGAATAACTGAAACGGCCTAGGGGAAAACTACACATACCGTTGTAATCGGGCGAGTTTCTACATTAAGATGCAACTGAAATTTTGCGGATTGATCAATCCGTTCGCGAGATATGGCAGTTTGGAAATAAGAAACGATTGAGAAACACAAAATTTTCGCAGTTCTGATGCTCGGAACGAGTAACTAGAACGGCCTAGGGGAAAAGTGCCCATACCGTTGTAATCGGGCGAGTTTCTGCTTTCAGATGCAACAGAAATTTTGCGGATTGATCAATCCGTTCGCGAGATATGGCAGTTTGGAGATAAGAAACGCTTGAGAAACTCAAAATTTTCGCAGTTCTGATGCTCGAAATGAATAACTGGAACGTCCTAAGGGAAAACAACACATACCGTTGTAATCGGGCGAGTTTCTACTTTCAGATGCAATAGAAATTTTGCGGATTGGTCAATCCGTTCGCGAGATATGGCAGTTTGGAGGTAAGAAACGCTTGAGAAACTCAAAATTTTCGCAGTTCTGATGCTCGAAACGAATAACTAGAACGGCCTAGGGGAAAACTACACCTACCGTTGTAATCGGGCGAGTGTCTACTTTCAGATGCAACAGAAATTTTGCGGATTGGTCAATCCGTTGGCGAGATATGGCAGTTTGGAGGTAAGAAACGCTTGAGAAACTCAAAATTTTCGCAGTTCTGATGCTCGAAATGAAGAACTGGAACGGCCTAGGGGAAAACTACACATACCCTTGTAATCGGGCAAGTTTCTGCTTTCAGATGCAACAGAAATTTTGCGGATTGGTCAATCCGTTCGCGAGATATGGCAGTTTGGAGGTAAGAAACGCTTGAGAAACTCAAAATTTTCGCAGTTCTGATGCTCGAAACGAATAACTAGAACGGCCTAGGGGAAAACTACACGTACCGTTGTAATCGGGCGAGTTTCTACTTTCAGATGCAACAGAAATTTTGCGGATGGATTAATCCGTTCGCGAGATATGGCAGTTTGGAGATAAGAAACGCTTGAGAAACTCAAAATTTTCGCAGTTCTGATGCTCGAAACGAGTAACTGAAACGGCCTAGGGGAAAAGCACGCATACTGTTATAATCGGGCGAGTTTCTACTTTCAGATGCAACAGAAATTTTGCGGATTGATCAATCCGTTCGCGAGATATGGCAGTTTGGAGATAAGAAACGCTTGAGAAACTCAAAATTTTCGCAGTTCTGATGCTCGAAACGAATAACTAGAACCGCCTAGGGGAAAAGTGCGCATACCGTTGTAATCGGGCGAGATTCTACTTTCAGAAGCAACAGAAATTTTGCGGATTGGTCAATCCGTTCGCGACATATGGCAGTTTGGAGATAAGAAACGCTTGAGAAACTCAAAATTTTCGCAGTTCTGATGCTCGAAATGAATAACTGGAACGACCTAGGGGAAAACTACACATACCGTTGTAATCGGACGAGTTTCTACTTTCAGGTGCAATAGAAATTTTGCGGATTGGTCAATCCGTTCGCGAGATATGGCAGTTTGGAGGTAAGAAACGCTTGAGAAACTCAAAATTTTCGCAGTTCTGATGCTCGAAACGAATAACTAGAACGGCCTAGGGGAAAACTACACCTACCGTTGTAATCGGGCGAGTGTCTACTTTCAGATGCAACAGAAATTTTGCGGATTGGTCAATCCGTTGGCGAGATATGGCAGTTTGGAGGTAAGAAACGCTTGAGAAACTCAAAATTTTCGCAGTTCTGATGCTCGAAATGAAGAACTGGAACGGCCTAGGGGAAAACTACACATACCCTTGTAATCGGGCAAGTTTCTGCTTTCAGATGCAACAGAAATTTTGCGGATTGGTCAATCCGTTCGCGAGATATGGCAGTTTGGAGGTAAGAAACGCTTGAGAAACTCAAAATTTTCGCAGTTCTGATGCTCGAAACGAATAACTAGAACGGCCTAGGGGAAAACTACACGTACCGTTGTAATCGGGCGAGTTTCTACTTTCAGATGCAACAGAAATTTTGCGGATGGATTAATCAGTTCGCGAGATATGGCAGTTTGGAGATAAGAAACGCTTGAGAAACTCAAAATTTTCGCAGTTCTGATGCTCGAAACGAGTAACTGAAACGGCCTAGGGGAAAAGCACGCATACTGTTATAATCGGGCGAGTTTCTACTTTCAGATGCAACAGAAATTTTGCGGATTGATCAATCCGTTCGCGAGATATGGCAGTTTGGAGATAAGAAACGCTTGAGAAACACAAAATTTTCGCAGTTCTGATGCTCGAAACGAGTAACTAGAACGGCCTACGGGAAAAGTGCCCATACCGTTGTAATCGGGCGAGTTTCTGCTTTCAGATGCAATAGAAATTTTGCGGATTGGTCAATCCGTTCGCGAGATATGGCAGTTTGGAGGTAAGAAACGCTTGAGAAACTCAAAATTTGCGCAGTTCTGATGCTCGAAACGAATAACTAGAATGGCCTAGGGGAAAAGTTCGCATACCGTTGTAATCGGGCGAGTTTCTACTTTCAGAAGCAACAGAAATTTTGCGGATTGGTCAATCCGTTCGCGAGATATGGCAGTTTGGAGGTAAGAAACGCTTGAGAAACTCAAAATTTTCGCAGGTCTGACGCTCGAAATGAATAACAGGAACGGCCTAGGGGAAAACTACACATACCGTTGTAATCGGGCGAGTTTCTACTTTCAGATGCAACAGAAATTTTGCGGATTGGTCAATCCGTTCGCGAGATATGGCAGTTTGGAGGTCAGAAACGCTTGAGAAACTCAAAATTTTCGCAGTTCTGATGCTCGAAACGAATAACTAGAACGGCCTAGGGGAAAACTACACCTACCGTTGTAATCGGGCGAGTTTCTACTTTCAGATGCAACAGAAATTTTGCGGATTGGTCGATCCGTTCGCGAGATATGGCAGTTTGGAGATAAGAAACGCTTGAGAAACTCAAAATTTTCGCAGTTCTGATGCTCGAAACGAGTAACTAGAACGGCCTAGGGGAAAAGCACGCATACTGTTGTAATCGGGCGAGTTTCTACTTTCAGATGCAACAGAAATTTTGCGGATTGATCAATCCGTTCGCGAGATATGGCAGTTTGGAGATAAGAAACGCTTGAGAAACTCAAAATTTTCGCAGTTATGATGCTCGAATCGAGTAACTAGAACGGCCTAGGGGAAAAGTACGCACACCGTTGTAATCGGGCGAGTTTCTACTTTCAGATGCAACAGAAATTTTTCGGATTGGTCAATCCGTTCGCGAGATATGGCAGTTTGGAGGTAAGAAACGCTTGAGAAACTCAAAATTTTCGCAGGTCTGATGCTCGAAATGAATAACAGGAACGGCCTAGGGGAAAACTACACATACCGTTGTAATCGGGCGAGTTTCTACTTTCAGATGCAACAGAAATTTTGCGGATTGGTCAATCCGTTCGCGAGATATGGCAGTTTGGAGGTCAGAAACGCTTGAGAAACTCAAAATTTTCGCAGTTCTGATGCTCGAAACGAATAACTAGAACGGCCTAGGGGAAAACTACACCTACCGTTGTAATCGGGCGAGTGTCTACTTTCAGATGCAACAGAAATTTTGCGGATTGGTCAATCCGTTGGCGAGATATGGCAGTTTGGAGGTAAGAAACGCTTGAGAAACTCAAAATTTTCGCAGTTCTGATGCTCGAAATGAAGAACTGGAACGGCCTAGGGGAAAACTACACATACCCTTGTAATCGGGCAAGTTTCTGCTTTCAGATGCAACAGAAATTTTGCGGATTGGTCAATCCGTTCGCGAGATATGGCAGTTTGGAGGTAAGAAACGCTTGAGAAACTCAAAATTTTCGCAGTTCTGATGCTCGAAACGAATAACTAGAACGGCCTAGGGGAAAACTACACGTACCGTTGTAATCGGGCGAGTTTCTACTTTCAGATGCAACAGAAATTTTGCGGATGGATTAATCCGTTCGCGAGATATGGCAGTTTGGAGATAAGAAACGCTTGAGAAACTCAAAATTTTCGCAGTTCTGATGCTCGAAACGAATAACTAGAACCGCCTAGGGGAAAAGTGCGCATACCGTTGTAATCGGGCGAGATTCTACTTTCAGAAGCAACAGAAATTTTGCGGATTGGTCAATCCGTTCGCGACATATGGCAGTTTGGAGATAAGAAACGCTTGAGAAACTCAAAATTTTCGCAGTTCTGATGCTCGAAATGAATAACTGGAACGACCTAGGGGAAAACTACACATACCGTTGTAATCGGACGAGTTTCTACTTTCAGGTGCAATAGAAATTTTGCGGATTGGTCAATCCGTTCGCGAGATATGGCAGTTTGGAGGTAAGAAACGCTTGAGAAACTCAAAATTTTCGCAGTTCTGATGCTCGAAACGAATAACTAGAACGGCCTAGGGGAAAACTACACCTACCGTTGTAATCGGGCGAGTGTCTACTTTCAGATGCAACAGAAATTTTGCGGATTGGTCAATCCGTTGGCGAGATATGGCAGTTTGGAGGTAAGAAACGCTTGAGAAACTCAAAATTTTCGCAGTTCTGATGCTCGAAATGAAGAACTGGAACGGCCTAGGGGAAAACTACACATACCCTTGTAATCGGGCAAGTTTCTGCTTTCAGATGCAACAGAAATTTTGCGGATTGGTCAATCCGTTCGCGAGATATGGCAGTTTGGAGGTAAGAAACGCTTGAGAAACTCAAAATTTTCGCAGTTCTGATGCTCGAAACGAATAACTAGAACGGCCTAGGGGAAAACTACACGTACCGTTGTAATCGGGCGAGTTTCTACTTTCAGATGCAACAGAAATTTTGCGGATGGATTAATCAGTTCGCGAGATATGGCAGTTTGGAGATAAGAAACGCTTGAGAAACTCAAAATTTTCGCAGTTCTGATGCTCGAAACGAGTAACTGAAACGGCCTAGGGGAAAAGCACGCATACTGTTATAATCGGGCGAGTTTCTACTTTCAGATGCAACAGAAATTTTGCGGATTGATCAATCCGTTCGCGAGATATGGCAGTTTGGAGATAAGAAACGCTTGAGAAACACAAAATTTTCGCAGTTCTGATGCTCGAAACGAGTAACTAGAACGGCCTACGGGAAAAGTGCCCATACCGTTGTAATCGGGCGAGTTTCTGCTTTCAGATGCAATAGAAATTTTGCGGATTGGTCAATCCGTTCGCGAGATATGGCAGTTTGGAGGTAAGAAACGCTTGAGAAACTCAAAATTTGCGCAGTTCTGATGCTCGAAACGAATAACTAGAATGGCCTAGGGGAAAAGTTCGCATACCGTTGTAATCGGGCGAGTTTCTACTTTCAGAAGCAACAGAAATTTTGCGGATTGGTCAATCCGTTCGCGAGATATGGCAGTTTGGAGGTAAGAAACGCTTGAGAAACTCAAAATTTTCGCAGGTCTGACGCTCGAAATGAATAACAGGAACGGCCTAGGGGAAAACTACACATACCGTTGTAATCGGGCGAGTTTCTACTTTCAGATGCAACAGAAATTTTGCGGATTGGTCAATCCGTTCGCGAGATATGGCAGTTTGGAGGTCAGAAACGCTTGAGAAACTCAAAATTTTCGCAGTTCTGATGCTCGAAACGAATAACTAGAACGGCCTAGGGGAAAACTACACCTACCGTTGTAATCGGGCGAGTTTCTACTTTCAGATGCAACAGAAATTTTGCGGATTGGTCGATCCGTTCGCGAGATATGGCAGTTTGGAGATAAGAAACGCTTGAGAAACTCAAAATTTTCGCAGTTCTGATGCTCGAAACGAGTAACTAGAACGGCCTAGGGGAAAAGCACGCATACTGTTGTAATCGGGCGAGTTTCTACTTTCAGATGCAACAGAAATTTTGCGGATTGATCAATCCGTTCGCGAGATATGGCAGTTTGGAGATAAGAAACGCTTGAGAAACTCAAAATTTTCGCAGTTATGATGCTCGAATCGAGTAACTAGAACGGCCTAGGGGAAAAGTACGCACACCGTTGTAATCGGGCGAGTTTCTACTTTCAGATGCAACAGAAATTTTTCGGATTGGTCAATCCGTTCGCGAGATATGGCAGTTTGGAGGTAAGAAACGCTTGAGAAACTCAAAATTTTCGCAGGTCTGATGCTCGAAATGAATAACAGGAACGGCCTAGGGGAAAACTACACATACCGTTGTAATCGGGCGAGTTTCTACTTTCAGATGCAACAGAAATTTTGCGGATTGGTCAATCCGTTCGCGAGATATGGCAGTTTGGAGGTCAGAAACGCTTGAGAAACTCAAAATTTTCGCAGTTCTGATGCTCGAAACGAATAACTAGAACGGCCTAGGGGAAAACTACACCTACCGTTGTAATCGGGCGAGTGTCTACTTTCAGATGCAACAGAAATTTTGCGGATTGGTCAATCCGTTGGCGAGATATGGCAGTTTGGAGGTAAGAAACGCTTGAGAAACTCAAAATTTTCGCAGTTCTGATGCTCGAAATGAAGAACTGGAACGGCCTAGGGGAAAACTACACATACCCTTGTAATCGGGCAAGTTTCTGCTTTCAGATGCAACAGAAATTTTGCGGATTGGTCAATCCGTTCGCGAGATATGGCAGTTTGGAGGTAAGAAACGCTTGAGAAACTCAAAATTTTCGCAGTTCTGATGCTCGAAACGAATAACTAGAACGGCCTAGGGGAAAACTACACGTACCGTTGTAATCGGGCGAGTTTCTACTTTCAGATGCAACAGAAATTTTGCGGATGGATTAATCCGTTCGCGAGATATGGCAGTTTGGAGATAAGAAACGCTTGAGAAACTCAAAATTTTCGCAGTTCTGATGCTCGAAACGAGTAACTGAAACGGCCTAGGGGAAAAGCACGCATACTGTTATAATCGGGCGAGTTTCTACTTTCAGATGCAACAGAAATTTTGCGGATTGATCAATCCGTTCGCGAGATATGGCAGTTTGGAGATAAGAAACGCTTGAGAAACTCAAAATTTTCGCAGTTCTGATGCTCGAAACGAATAACTAGAACGGCCTAGGGGAAAAGTGGGCATACCGTTGTAATCGGGCGAGATTCTACTTTCAGAAGCAACAGAAATTTTGCGGATTGGTCAATCCGTTCGCGACATATGGCAGTTTGGAGATAAGAAACGCTTGAGAAACTCAAAATTTTCGCAGTTCTGATGCTCGAAATGAATAACTGGAACGACCTAGGGGAAAACTACACATACCGTTGTAATCGGACGAGTTTCTACTTTCAGGTGCAATAGAAATTTTGCGGATTGGTCAATCCGTTCGCGAGATATGGCAGTTTGGAGGTAAGAAACGCTTGAGAAACTCAAAATTTTCGCAGTTCTGATGCTCGAAACGAGTAACTGAAACGGCCTAGGGGAAAAGCACGCATACTGTTATAATCGGGCGAGTTTCTACTTTCAGATGCAACAGAAATTTTGCGGATTGATCAATCCGTTCGCGAGATATGGCAGTTTGGAGATAAGAAACGCTTGAGAAACTCAAAATTTTCGCAGTTCTGATGCTCGAAACGAATAACTAGAACGGCCTAGGGGAAAAGTGGGCATACCGTTGTAATCGGGCGAGATTCTACTTTCAGAAGCAACAGAAATTTTGCGGATTGGTCAATCCGTTCGCGACATATGGCAGTTTGGAGATAAGAAACGCTTGAGAAACTCAAAATTTTCGCAGTTCTGATGCTCGAAATGAATAACTGGAACGACCTAGGGGAAAACTACACATACCGTTGTAATCGGACGAGTTTCTACTTTCAGGTGCAATAGAAATTTTGCGGATTGGTCAATCCGTTCGCGAGATATGGCAGTTTGGAGGTAAGAAACGCTTGAGAAACTCAAAATTTTCGCAGTTCTGATGCTCGAAACGAATAACTAGAACGGCCTAGGGGAAAACTACACCTACCGTTGTAATCGGGCGAGTGTCTACTTTCAGATGCAACAGAAATTTTGCGGATTGGTCAATCCGTTGGCGAGATATGGCAGTTTGGAGGTAAGTAACGCTTGAGAAACTCAAAATTTTCGCAGTTCTGATGCTCGAAATGAAGAACTGGAACGGCCTATGGGAAAACTACACATACCCTTGTAATCGGGCAAGTTTCTGCTTTCAGATGCAACAGAAATTTTGCGGATTGGTCAATCCGTTCGCGAGATATGGCAGTTTGGAGGTAAGAAACGCTTGAGAAACTCAAAATTTTCGCAGTTCTGATGCTCGAAACGAATAACTAGAACGGCCTAGGGGAAAACTACACGTACCGTTGTAATCGGGCGAGTTTCTACTTTCAGATGCAACAGAAATTTTGCGGATGGATTAATCCGTTCGCGAGATATGGCAGTTTGGAGATAAGAAACGCTTGAGAAACTCAAAATTTTCGCAGTTCTGATGCTCGAAACGAGTAACTGAAACGGCCTAGGGGAAAAGCACGCATACTGTTATAATCGGGCGAGTTTCTACTTTCAGATGCAACAGAAATTTTGCGGATTGATCAATCCGTTCGCGAGATATGGCAGTTTGGAGATAAGAAACGCTTGAGAAACACAAAATTTTCGCAGTTCTGATGCTCGAAACGAGTAACTAGAACGGCCTAGGGGAAAAGTGCCCATACCGTTGTAATCGGGCGAGTTTCTGCTTTCAGATGCAATAGAAATTTTGCGGATTGGTCAATCCGTTCGCGAGATATGGCAGTTTGGAGGTAAGAAACGCTTGAGAAACTCAAAATTTGCGCAGTTCTGATGCTCGAAACGAATAACTAGAATGGCCTAGGGGAAAAGTTCGCATACCGTTGTAATCGGGCGAGTTTCTACTTTCAGAAGCAACAGAAATTTTGCGGATTGGTCAATCCGTTCGCGAGATATGGCAGTTTGGAGGTAAGAAACGCTTGAGAAACTCAAAATTTTCGCAGGTCTGATGCTCGAAATGAATAACAGGAACGGCCTAGGGGAAAACTACACATACCGTTGTAATCGGGCGAGTTTCTACTTTCAGATGCAACAGAAATTTTGCGGATTGGTCAATCCGTTCGCGAGATATGGCAGTTTGGAGGTCAGAAACGCTTGAGAAACTCAAAATTTTCGCAGTTCTGATGCTCGAAACGAATAACTAGAACGGCCTAGGGGAAAACTACGCCTACCGTTGTAATCGGGCGAGTTTCTACTTTCAGATGCAACAGAAATTTTGCGGATTGGTCGATCCGTTCGCGAGATATGGCAGTTTGGAGATAAGAAACGCTTGAGAAACTCAAAATTTTCGCAGTTCTGATGCTCGAAACGAGTAACTAGAACGGCCTAGGGGAAAAGCACGCATACTGTTGTAATCGGGCGAGTTTCTACTTTCAGATGCAACAGAAATTTTGCGGATTGGTCAATCCGTTCGCGAGATATGGCAGTTTGGAGGTAAGAAACGCTTCAGAAACTCAAAATTTTCGCAGGTCTGATGCTCGAAACGAATAACTAGAACGGCCTAGGGGAAAACTACACATACCGTTGTAATCGGGCGAGTTTCTGCTTTCAGATGCAACAGAAATTTTGCGGATTGGTAAATCCGTTCGCGAGATATGGCAGTTTGGATGTAAGAAACGCTTGAGAAACTCAAAATTTTCGCCCTTCTGATGCTCGAAACGAATAACTAGAACGGCCTAGGGGAAAAGTGCGCATACCGTTGTAATCGGGCGAGTTTGTACTTTCAGATGCAACAGAAATTTTGCGGATTGATCAATCCGTTCGCGAGATATGGCAGTTTGGAGATAAGAAACGCTTGAGAAACTCAAAATTTTCGCAGTTCTGATGCTCGAAACGAGTAACTGAAACGGCCTAGGGGAAAAGCACGCATACTGTTATAATCGGGCGAGTTTCTACTTTCAGATGCAACAGAAATTTTGCGGATTGATCAATCCGTTCGCGAGATATGGCAGTTTGGAGATAAGAAACGCTTGAGAAACACAAAATTTTCGCAGTTCTGATGCTCGAAACGAGTAACTAGAACGGCCTAGGGGAAAAGTGCCCATACCGTTGTAATCGGGCGAGTTTCTGCTTTCAGATGCAATAGAAATTTTGCGGATTGGTCAATCCGTTCGCGAGATATGGCAGTTTGGAGGTAAGAAACGCTTGAGAAACTCAAAATTTGCGCAGTTCTGATGCTCGAAACGAATAACTAGAATGGCCTAGGGGAAAAGTTCGCATACCGTTGTAATCGGGCGAGTTTCTACTTTCAGAAGCAACAGAAATTTTGCGGATTGGTCAATTCGTTCGCGAGATATGGCAGTTTGGAGGTAAGAAACGCTTGAGAAACTCAAAATTTTCGCAGGTCTGATGCTCGAAATGAATAACAGGAACGGCCTAGGGGAAAACTACACATACCGTTGTAATCGGGCGAGTTTCTACTTTCAGATGCAACAGAAATTTTGCGGATTGGTCAATCCGTTCGCGAGATATGGCAGTTTGGAGGTCAGAAACGCTTGAGAAACTCAAAATTTTCGCAGTTCTGATGCTCGAAACGAATAACTAGAACGGCCTAGGGGAAAACTACACCTACCGTTGTAATCGGGCGAGTTTCTACTTTCAGATGCAACAGAAATTTTGCGGATTGGTCGATCCGTTCGCGAGATATGGCAGTTTGGAGATAAGAAACGCTTGAGAAACTCAAAATTTTCGCAGTTCTGATGCTCGAAACGAGTAACTAGAACGGCCTAGGGGAAAAGCACGCATACTGTTGTAATCGGGCGAGTTTCTACTTTCAGATGCAACAGAAATTTTGCGGATTGGTCAATCCGTTCGCGAGATATGGCAGTTTGGAGGTAAGAAACGCTTCAGAAACTCAAAATTTTCGCAGGTCTGATGCTCGAAACGAATAACTAGAACGGCCTAGGGGAAAACTACACATACCGTTGTAATCGGGCGAGTTTCTGCTTTCAGATGCAACAGAAATTTTGCGGATTGGTAAATCCGTTCGCGAGATATGGCAGTTTGGATGTAAGAAACGCTTGAGAAACTCAAAATTTTCGCCCTTCTGATGCTCGAAACGAATAACTAGAACGGCCTAGGGGAAAAGTGCGCATACCGTTGTAATCGGGCGAGTTTGTACTTTCAGATGCAACAGAAATTTTGCGGATTGATCAATCCGTTCGCGAGATATGGCAGTTTGGAGATAAGAAACGCTTGAGAAACTCAAAATTTTCGCAGTTCTGATGCTCGAATCGAGTAACTAGAACGGCCTAGGGGAAAAGTACGCACACCGTTGTAATCGGGCGAGTTTCTACTTTCAGATGCAACAGAAATTTTTCGGATTGGTCAATCCGTTCGCGAGATATGGCAGTTTGGAGGTAAGAAACGCTTGAGAAACTCAAA